>NC_050182.1:32494655-32792155 GCF_008315115.2 Sander lucioperca
CAGGCCAGGTCAGGACAGACAGAGAGGCAGACAAGGAAAAAGATGTAGTCAGAGATCCCATCCTGCAATGACCTTATCGCCCGTTTAGACTAGTAGAAATTATCTGTGGTGACTTTCAACACTGTGTATAAATATGGTATTACATTTTGCTGAGGATAATGAGTTATTAAAATGGACAGAAAGTGAGCTTGAATGTCTGTGAGTAAATGCATGTTTACTTTCATATGTATAAGTTAATAAAGTACAACATTAAAAAACACCTAACAAACACACACATTTAAAATGTGCATTTGGCTCCACCTGGTGTGTTACACTTAAATAAAGTTAATCAAATGACTTAGATTTTAATATTTGCTAAAAAGAAGTAAAAAAAATCAGACACACTCGTAAAATATTGATGTCATATTATAAATACATATGACTGCTTATTGGATAAAAGCATTTTTTCTACATCTGCTCACTCCAGATAACTCCATATCAGTCGTTTTATGAAAAATGTCATCCTTCATAAATGAAGGAAACAGCTATTGATTTCTCATCTATTTTCTCCCAACAGAATTTACCACTGAATAATGTTGAACTGGCAGAGTTGCTTGTATTGTATTGGCTGATGATTTCTAACGGCTAACCCTTTTTTCTAGAGTAAATTGCCCGAAGTTGAATTTAATAGCTAAAGGATCCAGCTTTGATGTTATCCCCTTTGTTTATTACACATACGACTAAATAAATATTGATTTTTCATATGCTTTTGAACTTTTGCAGTGCAGCTGTTGTGGACCTTTTGCATTTCATCAATTTACAGTATATGACTTGCATTGGGGTTTATGTGTTAACGATGTGGGTGCATTTGGTGCCAATTTTAGGGTGGAGCTGGGTAAATGTGTAAATGCTGCATGTGTGTCAGTCTATCAATCGAACTATGCATGACTGTAGGTGCATGACTAACTAAGTGTGGCTGTGTAGCAGAGAAATGGACTAGTAATGTAGTCATATTGAACTGGTCTGAAATCAATACAGTCTGGGAATATAGCAGTATGATTAAAGCCTCAGCCATTCCCTCCACATCATTGGGACTTATTAGAACATTGTATTGAGTTTTACCACCTTGAAAAGCAGTTTGTCTTCTGGTCTGTCTTCTTCTTAGCTTTGAACGCATCATAATTGTTTTATATTGAGTGAGGTGTTCTCATCTTTGCTGGATAATGTCCCAATTTTGCATCTACTATTTGCATCGCTATTTTAAAAACCCCAAAAGCTCTAAATGTTTTATCCTCTGGGCTAAAGGAATGTTCAGTATCCCAAACTTGCACAAAGTGTAGTGCATGTGTATTTGTGTGCTTATGTTTATGTGTGGGCGTGAAGAAGAAAAGAGAAAAACTGCATTGTGATCTTCTTGTGAGACTTAGTGAGCTAGGCAGACTTCATATGATCAAAACAACTCCCCAAAAATTGGAGATCAGTTAAAAAAAACAGACAAAATGTTGCATGTCAATGTCAAGTACATGTCTCTGTGTATCCGTCATCACAACGTCACATTTGCTGCATTTTGATACAAAGCACAACTAAAATTCATCCCCTTCCCCCTTCGGGTTTGTCGTGGAAATGTCTTTGGTCTTCTTCTTTTTTTCGTACAATGGGGGAGGGGTCAATAGGGGAGGGGGCAGCTGGGGGAGGCGAGGGGTTGGGTGGCAGACTGGCGACAGGCCGTCATCTCCATCCCCGCCTGGCATCTGCCCACTGCTGCCAACCCTCTTCTAATCAGCAGCCGTCCATGTGCTTGGCAGCAGAGGGGTTTTCAAATCAGCTTCTCGCCCCGAGTTAAAAACCCTAAGCCCTATCACTTTGTAAACGGCTACCTTTAGGGCGACTGATGCAGGGACGCCTCTGATGTGCTGAAGTGGAGAACATCGGTTGTCTCGAATATGTTATGCTGCAAGCACTGTTGTTGCTGTTGTTCTTGTACTTGTTTTTTTTTTTTTTTTAAACCAAAATCACAAGGCTGCTCCGTCTTTAGGTTTGATTTGTTTAACATGCTGCTAAACTGACATGGATGTTGGGAAAACAGTTCTCGGGGAAGAAAGTGAAGCAGTAAAGTGATGGGCTTGAAGTGCAATTCCCCTTGAGAAAAAGAAGGGAAACAAGAGCCGCACTTGTAGTGAAACACAAGTCTTTATTATGCTTTATTCTGACATGTTGTCTGAATTGGTAAGACAAGGAGAACGATGTTTCTGCTTCCTAACTCATGGCTGGAAAACTTCTCTCACGAGTGCTGTCTTGCAAACTACAAACATGACATTTTGTTTGAACAAAGTTCTGTCTCACAGTGTGTGACACAAAGCGAGTTCAGAAGATGATGACACCAGGGCGCCCGGATAGCTCAGTTGGTAGAGCGGGCGCCCCATATGTAGAGGTTTATTCCCTGACACAGCACTCCCGGGTTCGACTCCGACCTGCGTCCCTTTGCTGCATGTCATTCCCCCCTCTCTCTCCCCTTTCATGTCTTTGGCTGTCCTGTCAAATAAAGGCCTAAAATGCCCCAAAATTTATCTTAAAAAAATAAAGATGATAACACCTGCACTGTTAGGCTTACAACTTTGATTGCTATTACACTTATACACATGTTCATTCGGAAACAAATCATTTGGTGTGTAGCATAAAGCTACACGGCTCATTCATCTGCAGGGTGGAGGGTGGGGGATTTAGGTGGGATGGCTGTTGGCTTCAGAAGTAGCAAGCACAAAGAATTGGCTATGTGGAAGGGGAAGAAGAAGAAGAAAAAAAAACACAAATTATAGGAATTATGTGCAGCATGGGTTTCAAACACACACACATCCAGACAGACTGATTGATGAACCAAACGAGTCACAGAAAATCAAAGGGGGGAAATAAAGGGAGACACAAAGCGGGGACAATTTGATGTGGACTAACCCTCTCCGGTGGCTCTGTAGCCAAGGGTCGGGCAGATAGGGTTGCCTAGAAAGAGTCTGCTGACAGCCAGTGTCACTGGGCTTTGTAATCATTGTGCTGGACCTGATAGGGTTACTAGCGGCTAATCCAGGCTGACCTTGGTTAGGTGCCCTGAATGAGGACGGCTTTGTACAGTTGGGACACGCTAACAGTATGACGGTGATGCTGACATATAATGTCTGCGTGGGGACTTGCCACCACAGCTCTTTTGTTGTGCTATCGAGTTGCAAGTCCCAGCCACACACTCACACACACAAAAATGTTTTTCTCTTTCTATCCGGGTGGAAGAAAGGTGCCATTTAAATTGTCACTGGGGAGAAGGCAAGGTTGTATCTCAAGGTTCAAGAGGTCAGCTCTTGTGTTGGATGGTGTTCCAGTGACTTCAAAACAAATCCTATCGTGATGAAATTTCATGTTGTTGCCACGTATTGGCTCGTGTGTGTCTGTGTGTTACCTTGTAAGTGTGTCTGTGTCTTCAATAGATGTGAGAGAAATGCCAGCACACATCTACGACATGTTCCTTTTTTCTCCCTCGAAAGAGCATGCATTTTCACAATAGGAAAGAAGCATTTTTTTATAAGAAAAAAAAAGTTCTACCACTCAGATTTTACTTCGTCAGCAATGCAAAAAAACTAATTGCAACTAATCTTTTTTTTGTAATTTCTGGATAAATATTGTGTTTATTTGGGATACAAATGATGAGTGACTAATTGTATGTCGACTAAAAATGCACATAAGCTATCCCACATAAAACATGTGTGCCCTCAGAATGAAATGGTCAAGTACTGTCTAATACACAAGGTGACACAATTAACCAGGGAATCCAATGAATCAATGGTTTTTGAAGACAGTGAATTACATTAATATAAGAAGAATGAGAGACAGGAAGAAAGCTCACCAGCATCCATTCAACATCCGCATACACACATCATCCCAACAACAAACACACACATGCACACACCTTCAGGCTCCAACCGGTGTGAAGGCAGTAGAGAGAAGGCATCCTTGCCTTTCTTCCTGCCAGGGAGAGCTGTAAACGGGAATAGGATTCCCATCCCCTGGAGCCTGCTACTAATCCACAACAGGCCCACTGCTGGATTACTGGGGACATCAGCTGACATGCCAGCGACTGCACGCAAATGCACGCGCACACACACAGGGGCGCATGCACATGTGCACACTCACCTACGCACACACACAAACACATCACACACACACATCAGTGCGTGCAGACACGTATGTCAGCCACGTAATATGTGTAACTTACACTCACGTGCATGCACATCAGGGGGTCCAGTGTATGGATGGAAGAGCACAAACACACGCCAAATGCGTACACACAAAAACAGCCAAATCACACACATAATCAAGACCTGGAATGCAGCTCATGGCTTTAATACATTGGCAGGACAATATAGAGATTGCCATATTTCTACAGTCAGGAGTTGGCAGTAATGGCTAAGTCTGTCCTCTATTGTCCCTGCTGGTCTGGATACATGTTGAAGTATACACTTTTTGGAGTCCCTCACCATGCAATTAAACACATCTATCTTGCATTATGCATGATTCTGTGCTTTGTTACTCCTGATTATTTTTCTAACTAAATTATTACATTAAACTTGTGTTTCTGAAATTGCAATTCACCAGATATGTCTTCTCTGTGTCTCCTGTCTCCACAACCAGGCAGTAGGATTTGAAATGGACAAACAATTCCGTCTGGAAATCAAAATTAGAATCAATTTAGGTTAAGTAGGCCTATAGAGTGACTGTGTACAACCACAGTTGCTCATTTCATAGCCCTGGCAATGAAATTATTTAAATTAGTGCCAAAGTAAAGCCTACCTTAGTATTGTATGTGCAAGCAGCTGATTCAATGTGGAGTATTCTCTACCTTGGTAAATTATGTGTTGATGAGAAGCTGCTGAAAAAAATGGCATTTACAAGTTACTGTATATTGTGTGGAAAACAAACTCAGAAGACACAAGCAAATACTGACATTGTGAAAAGAATAAATGCAATTTTGACATATTTGTGAGAAAAACAAAGCTACAATGAGTAAATACTGACACAGCAAGATCAACCAAAAATCAGGAAGTATAGGTACAAATGCACATGTTATCTGTTAATGTCATCATTCATGTTCAACCTTTGTATATTGCTATGTAATCTGTATCATGTCGTTCTAAAATATAAAAAAAAAATTAAACTGGAAGTGAAATTTTCAAACAATGAGGCACACATCATTGTCTGGCAGTTATTTTGGGAGATCAAATGCAGCACTAAGTCAGGATACACAATGTGCTGATTGCTTTAAACTATCAGCTCCAACACGCAAATCAGCTGTAACACATTTCAAATGCAGTCAGGTAAATCTCAGCCCATGATTAGGTCAAGCGTGGTGGCGGTATTTGTGGTAAACACTGTTCCGCTCTGGGGGCTAAACGTTTGTGTCAGTAAAGAATAATTACACCCTTCCACGTTGTATCTATCGTGTTAATCTCGGTCCACAGCAGCCACTTTATTCTCTCGTTTGTTTAATAGCTCACTAGCAGCTTTATTGTTTCAAAGTGCTCGATAGCAAACCTGTAAATTCTCTGTTCAACATTTGCCCCTGTGGCGTAATGGTTCACCGGTGCTGAATGTTAAAATAAAGCAAACAGCCATTGATCTGCAATCAAAGATCCAGGACAGGATGTCATTTACATGTAGAGAAGAGAACCATTAGGAACTGTGCTGCAAGGCACGTGTGGAGTTACATTCATTTAGCAGTGGTTCGCTGGCCCACTGGGCGAACCAAATGTTGGCTTACCTACATTAGGTATATGTTTAAAAAAAAAGGGCGGGGAGGGGGGCTCCCCAAGCTATTCTAAAATGTGTTGTGTATTCGTGGTAGATGCTGTCTGTTGCTAATTAGAAATGGATGTGGATATGTGCTGCACACAACAAAGCCAAGTGAACTATCAAGGGACCGAGGGAGAGAGACAGGCTTTATACTGTGGGCCTTGATATAAGGCAGAGGAATCAGGTAGGAGGCAAATGGTTTTTGAAAATTAGGCACAACCACTTATTGGCAGTTGGTCAACTTTGCAACTGTCCCAGGAGTCCTGAGTGCTTATGCAATGTGTTGCAGCTTCTGTTAAAATGTGATGATTAAATGGGCAAATACTTCCTAGATTTGTAGACTGAGAGCTGGGCCTGTTTATTTTATTTATTCATAGCGTGGATATGAATAATTTACCGGTCAGCAGTTTTTGTCAGAGGAGAATCATTATTGTATGTGGCAGGCTAAAGGTTTGTGATTTTCTGCATTTGGCACTTCTCCGCTGTATTGACAGCAGCCAGCTTCTGTCGGGGTCAGTCACCACTCAAGCTGGTTTAACAGGTTGTCATAAAGTTGTGCATGATAAAGAACCTCCCTTGTTGGATATTATTTTCCCTACATGTTTTCGACAACTAGAGGGATGCTATTATGTGTTTTAACAATGGTGCCAAAACACAAGCAGGATTCTGGCAAATGTTAGCTAGATAACTAATTTCAGCTTCAACAGCTACACCACTTAATCAAAACATGTATCTAATACTTTACTGTCTCACCTTATATGACCTTATGAGACTATCCTCCCAATAATGACATCATCAGTCAACAAGTGCCCCAAAACCACAACAAAATGTCAGCATTAACACTGGAGACCACTGTTCATTTCCTGTTTCTAACTGACAGTCAACCTTGCTTTTTTTAAAAACATGACCACAACCATTCCATAATCTTAACCACGTGATCATTCTTGTAACCATGACAGCAAAGGCCTTCCTAACCAAAAGGAGGTAGCCATTTTAATCCAAAACATGCTTCCCTAACCTTAACAATGTTCTTATTTTAATCCATACCATGATCTTTCCCTACATCACATCATAAAACTGATTTATTTTTCAGCAGTGATTTGTAATGTTTTTGTACGGACAAATTACATTTTTTTGCTGATTTTCTGGGGTTGTATATTTTAAATTTGTAAAAACAGATGGTCTGACAGACAGAGAGATGGGTTCCTTTACCCTCCCTTCCTCAGTAGTACAAGTGTCCACTCTCCTACACTCAGTGAAGGGCAATTGAGTTCTCCAGTCTGTTATCAGCATGGTTTTTGATGGAATAGTGCAGATAACGGAGTACTCAGAAAAAGATGGAAGGAAACAGGAGATCAAGAACTGCAGGTTCTCAAATAATTATTGCACATTCTCCACATAGCAACAGATTTATTTCTAACCTTTAACTTGCCATATTGGTTTCAACACACTCAAAGCGGTTAGCGGATTTATTGGACTATTGGTTTGGAAATAGCTTGAAGTGTTTAACTGATTTTACAGAAAAGTAAATATGGATTTTGAATGTTTGTTGTCCTTTCCTATTTTGATTTTGCTCAGAGGATTGCGACTTATTGACTAAGATCCAGTGTGGATAAAACAATGAAATGAAAGCAAATGGTAAGTTTGAAGTCAAATCAGTGGAGCTGTTCTTGCCTCAGAGGCTCATCCGAAGTTTTGACATTGGCTACCTCTGAAAGAATTCCTAATAGCTGTCTTCAAGATGGAATTGCTTGTTGCCAACATCACAAATGAGAAATGACTGGTGCCCAACTGGCAGACTTTCCTTGTTACAAGGCCTTGACTGGAGTGAGTAAAGGGGTGTGGGATGACTATCCTCTTATATATGAGCCACAACCCTGTATGTTTTATCATCTCTAACGGAAGTCCACTGTTGGATTTTCCAATAAGTGGTACATTTGTTAACATTTTTCAATTCAAACTTGGAATGGGTAACAAAGCCAAAGGGTTACTCTGATGGGGATATATCACTGAATATGATGTGAGCACAGCCATGCCTATTTTAATCACCAAAGCATTACCACCCCACAAAAATAAAAAGCAGTCTATGTTTTTATGGCATACTGTAAGCTATGACATATTATTGGTGTTGTTTTAAACTTCAATTTGTGTATCTTGTAAGAAAAAAACAAACAATATATGTTTTTTGCTATTTTATAACCACCACAATACACGCACACGCACACACACACACACACACACACACACACACACACACACACACACACACACACACACACACACACACACACACCTACACACACTAGACTCAGTCAACGGGATCATCACTAAAAAAGTACCGACAACACTTTTGACGGACCTCGATCTAACCAGGCCTTTTCCCATCAAGGCGTGATTATGTGACTAGCCCCGAGTTACAAGCAATAAAAGAAATGTCTCTCTTTTTTATTACATCTCCCAATCGTGAACAATAGGACGTTTGCCTCAGAGCCATTTATTCAGCTCTGATGTATGATTAGCGCAGGGCAAATCAATAGCATGTTGGATGATCTTAACGGAACAGTACTGCGATTTCCCCTCCGTCACAGGGCCAAGCGCTGATATTTGTCTGTCAGCAGTGACATGCTATCTCTAGCAGGGGCACTGGGGCCAAAACACAGCTATTGATCCTGTCAACATTGATGGCCCTAATGGTATGGAGGATGAGGGAAACTGCATGCCACTGGAAATGTAATGCACTGTATGGAACGGCCTCCTGGACCAAGGGAAGGAACATGATGTTGATCTGTTTTTATGGTGAATTATACTGAAGGTCCCCAGTAATGTTGCACAAACTGAAAGTGAATACGCTAACAAGAATATCCTTAAGTCATAGGAGAAGCTTTTTTCTGCATTGACAAACACACCAAAGGCAAATGTTCTCTTTGCTAAGTTTATTGGACCACACATGCTGTAATAAGAGTTGATTTTTGTCAAGATATCCACAGTTTTATTCATCGCTGAAGAAGTTAAAGTTAGTGTTTGTGTGTTTTTCGTCCATGGTATATCATCTGTTTCAATCTGCTGCTGCTCTAGGGAACATAAAGGTACCTCCACCACTTCTGAAGAATGAGAAAATCTCATGAATATGTCCTTATGTTAATGTCTGTCTGCTGGGACTGGTGTGCACAGGTTTACAGTTACATATGTTGTGCTTTAAGGCGAGGAGTGTAGTTCTGTGATTGTAATGTGATTTACATGCATTTTTGTACTACAGAAGATATCCCATATAAGGTCAGTGTACAACAAAAAAAAGGGTTGTCACTATTTGACTTTGCTCACAACAGAATTACCTGTCATATACAGTATATGTACTGTAAATAACAAATGTATAAGAGAAGGATCAGAGATCTTCTTTGGGTTGTCAATAGATTCTTGCATGTGATTTATGTATACGCATATTGCTTGTCGACAGCTTTATTATAAATCTTTGAAGGGGGAAAAAAAGACTTTAAAGAGATGTAAAAACAAGCAACCTTTATCAAAAAGCCGGCAGCTGCACTCCAGAACCATGTTGTACTCTCACCCTACACACTTACCTCTCATGTTATATTAATTGAATAGCATGGTAAAAAAAAGTCTAGCTAAGCAGTTAATCCACTAGTTTGGCGGAAGTTGGGAGAAAAATATGAAAAAAGGGTGAACACAACCTGCTCTCAGGAGCCAATGCCTTTCGTCTAAAGAATCAAAACTCAACATAGGAGCCTGTGATTACTTTAAACAGTTGGCTCGCTGACCATAACCGTTCCAGTGTCTGTAATATTATGGATGTGTGTGTGTGGTGGCAAGACTGGAAGGGTGTATAGGACTATTGCATATGCAGTAGCCTACGTGTGCATGTGCAATGTATTAGTTTGTGTGTGCGTGCCCCTGAGTGAGTGTATGTGTGTATCCAGCAGTGCCCCTGGCTAAGTCTCTTCAGATCTTTTCTTGTTTATGTGTTTCCCTTCCTAGACTGAGGCCCCAGGAATCAGCTGGGGGCTATACAGACACAGAAGAGTAGGAGGAACATTTTGTTTATTTATTGTCAGGAATTATCACTCAGCATAAATATCAATACAGCCAAAGGATGGGAAGGTTGGGAGTTCTAATAGCATGAGAAACGATGGAGAATTGCAACTGGAGATGTAGAGGGATTGATGTGTGATGCACATCATGGCTGAAGTATTATACAGAGCAGTGTGTTTACAGCACTATGCACAGATGTAAATGGAGCGATATAAGGTTACATTTAGGTTAAAACACCAGTATAGTTTTCAAAGAATAGATTTTTTGTGGGCATTAAGTCTGTTAAAATATAAGCTTCTATCTGGTGGATTATATCAACATCATCAAACATCATTTGGGTCCTCAACAACTATAAATATTAGTTTTATTTTGTGCATCAGTGGCCAGTCATCATTTCAGTCATTACAATCTACAAGAGCTATGCAAAGAAATTCTCCAAAACCATTACCATAGCTACTACCCTGCACATTACCAAATTAAATTACTCATATATCTTCGTGGGTTATCACACCTGTTATTCCAGCTCCTCAAGTTTTCACGGAAAAGGCATCATTGAGGTTAAGCCACAGTACATAACACAGAGCACAATGGCATCAGATAACTTGACAGTCATGGACAGCTGGAAAAGCCACATACACACAAACGCACACACACTAAGATGTGCCAACACATACTCTGAGTGCTTCTGGATAGAAACAGAGAGTGACAGTGATAGAATTTAGTGTGATGGTATCAGCAAAGCAGCCATCACAGCTTTGGCAGATTGGAAGGCCATCATGACCCATCTCCCTGACTCTGATCAGTGTTCGCATCCTGACATCAGCCCGCGATGTTAACTCCAGGCCCTGAAAGGGGGCTATGAACCATGATCAGCGATATCAAGCCACCAGAAATAGAAATCCATTTTCCTGCCTCGAGGAGAAGGGGGGAGTGAATGAATATCAGTGGCCTCCTGGTCTGGTCTGGTCGGGTCTTAGTTGGGTGTCTGTCTCGCTCCCTCTGCTTCACCACGCACACGGGGCCCTTCAGCTGGTTTTGCCTCTCCTCTTGTTCTGAAGGTTAAAGGATTAGGAGCTGTGTTTTCAGACCGGATTGCTGTCCTGGCATGGATTTAGATTTTGGCCACACACACTAGAAACTAGAGCCCCAACACACGCGCAGGTGCACATGTGTACATGCAAACACACACACAGAGCGCTGAGCAGGAGGTTGTGGGGATTAGCAGGAAATACCACAAGATGGTGGCCAAAGCATTTTTTTTTCTTTCTTTATGGAGCTAAATAACAAAATGAGAACAAACCAGAGGTGCTTGTACGAAGTAGTTTTTTTTCCCTCTCCGCCCTCCCTCTCTGGTCTTCCATCCTCCTTTCCTTCCTCTGGTCCTATCTGAACATGCTGACCAGTGCGTTGTGGCATTTCCAAAAGCAAAAAGCCATTAAATATAAACATGGTGTGTGTGTTTCTTTTTCCTGATCTTTCTGCTTTCATTTGATTTGTTTCTATTTTGCTTAGAAACTTATTGAGATGCCTGTAAGCCAAGCAAAGTTGTAATGAATTATAGATCGTTGACAGCTTCATCAAAGCACCGTGTTGTACTTGTCTTGGCATTTCTTAACACTGAATTTACAGAGAACCGACACTAATGCGCTCATGTCGTCCACACGTGTTAACAAATTGGGGCAAGTTGGTGGACCTCTTGCTGTAAAAAAAAACAAAAAAAAACAGAGACAGAACTGGCCTGAAAGCGTCAACGAGTACAGAGAAGAAAGTGCGTCTGTGTGCGTGAGTGTGTGTGTTTGGGTTTGCGTGAGGGAACATACACCAGACTTTTAAAAATGTATGAAGAACACAGGCTTTTTCTTTTTCGACACAGAGAAAGAGAGCAAACGGTTCCCAGAATGCCAGGGGAAAATGCAGTTCAAATAGTGTGAGAGCGAAGGGAGCAGATCAGAGAGAAAGCTGTTTGCAGTTCAGCCCTACAAGGCAATTCTTCCCCCGACTCCCAGGTGAGAGAGCTCAAAGAGAAATAAACCTGAGGTACCAATTTACTGAGTTTTGTTCAATAGATGGGTGAGTGCCTAGAGACTTTACCCCGAGTGCACAGAAGCCAGGGCCAGTAAACAAAATTACTTAAGGATGGTTACATATTCTCTCTGTGTCTTCCTTCATGCTTGAAGGAGACAAGCTCTTTGTCTTTGCTCTGGCCAACTTGTGTTTCGTGTGAGTGCTGGTGGATAGAGCACAGGCGACATGTACTCCGTCATCTCAATCTTGACAACTTCTGAGCTGTTTTCCTTGTCTCTTTCACAAATCTCTTTTTTTCTTTCACTCACATTAAGTGCAGACTCAACAGTCGAACGGGAAAAAAAAAACTTTATCAAAGCAGATTTAACTTTGGAGGGCTGTGAAACTGCAGAATTTTTGTACAGTACATCCTGAATTCTTGCCAGCTTTGCAGGTAGCATTTCTTATCAACTGTGAGGTTTTATGTAGCCTTGTGTTGATTTTCATAATGTGATGCTGATTTATGTACAGACAATTGTGAAGAACTTTTCATACACTATATCGTCTCTTCGGTACACATAAATGCAGACAGGAGCATTGCAGGTTTGAATAATTGCAGCAATGAATATTCCACAGCCAAGATAACACACAGCATTATTTCAAACCCCACAGACACAGAAGTTTCGTCTTAACGCCCATGATAACACTGACTGTGACATACATCGCAGGACACCTCTCGCCCATTTTACAATATGCCCTTCCGTGCAAAACAGTGAAATTAATTCACACACATCACCATCGCCAAACCTGGAAGCCCCTCTATTCAGATCGGGCCCCCTTGGAACAATCCATTAATTCACCCAGATCACAATCTGCACAGATTCAATTATTCCAGAAACCATAACCATAATACAAAGCTATGACAGGGCCATATATTCAAACCAATATTTATTTGTAATAATGCCAGCACTCTCTCTGTCAAAGCCCCAGCAGACAGGCACTGAGCGGAAACAGGACATAGTCTATTGAAAGGCCCTGCTGATTTATTAATGCTCACCCATTTAAAAGTCACTTCATTTTTTCCATGCCTTCAGTCTACATAACCCTATATGTGTGTATGTTTGTGTTGATGAATCAGTGAAATACACAGTATGTTCCTGCATTAACATTCCTTTGGTGGCATGCGAAGGCTGTATAATTTCAAACTGAAAGTTCACACAGGGCTCAGGACATGAGGTTTATATTGCTTATGTTTAAATATTTTGACGAAGCCTTCTGCACATTGCTGATGCTTGAGAGGCCAGCTCAGAGTTTTGGCATATTTTTTTCTTGTATGATTGACTGCGATGGGGAAAAGAGAGAAAAAAAAAAAGATAAATGGTTGTGAATTCTCAGAGACTCAACATGTAGAATTCAGATGTATGGTAACAGATGGCAAACCATGCAGAAATCAAAAAAATACTTTTCATTGATTTTGCAGTGGTAATATTAGATGCAAATGGAACCCATACTACAGAATGGATGGTCACAGAAACAAAGACAAGCATCGCTTGAAGTTCACTTTCCCCAGCGCCACTATTCTTTTTTTTCTGTTTTTTTCTCGAGAAAATTAGTATTGCAGATTGCTTCACCTGTTTGTGTTCAGCACATTCATTTATGGGAGCTGGAAAGTACAGAGGAGCAGACTCCAAACAATCATCTGTCAAATGCAGAGAAGGCCTGGAAAAAAGCCATCATTGTTTACACTTGAACAACATTACCAAAGCCACATGAAAAATGAACAAAGTAAAACAAAAATTGTGTGCGCACACATACATGTGATGTCACTTCAGCATATAACTCCTGTCCGAGTTGTTTGATCCTAATTGCAATATGTCTCAAAAGCCAGGTCCCAGCCCCATGTAGTTGTTTTCAGAGTGAGAGAAATTAATTCTCATTGTGTGGCTGTTGTTATGTCACAGATGAGGTATGTCACAGATGAGGACTGCCCTGACCTGAGCCTGAACTCATCAGTTGAAATGAAGTTGTTCACTCAGCTGTAGAAGACAAACCATAGTTGCTGCGGATTAATCAACCCCATCAGGGCGCGTGCAATAGACGGCTCTTGCTGGAAATGGCTTCCACCCACTTCCACTTTGACCCCAGGAAATGTTGGATTAGAGGGAGTGTGCATGAGTAAAAAGCAAGACCCTGGCAAATGTATGATATACTAAATTATATAGAGACTTAAATTAGGTGTCTAACCTAATGCGTGGTTGTGGAGTGGTGTGCTTGTGTGTGGGTGTGAGAGTGTACTTTATAGAGTGCAGTTCCTGTCTGCCATCATTTATTTTGGTTATTCTGACATTGTGTAGTGTGTGTATATGGGGGCATTTTTACAATGCAATTACAGCAAGGGGCATGTTATGATTTCTGTATGATTTCTATGCTGCGCCATATGCGCCGCAGCTGTCGAAGAGTGCAACCATGCAAAGATACTGTAACATGTTCTACTGCGCTGCTTCCAGATGTCCTTGAAAACACACTTCTGACACAAAAAAAGAGGGAGAGAAGACAAGTTGGTTTTGGAAGGAGTTGTCATTTCTGGGAAAGCTGACATTGGAGTCTGTCTGGCTATTTATCAGACAGCAGGGAGCATCTCTGCTGAATTTGACTGCTTATAGAAAAGCCAAGTGGTTGTATTTTAAATAGAGATATCAAGACAGAATTGTAAACATTTGGAAGCCCTTAAGGATTTTTTGATAAGACAGACAAACAATGCATGTGTCGCATCAAAAGTATAAGCTGTGATGTTTCCGATTCGCAAATGACACAATTCTGAATTTTCATGAGGTTGTTTTCTACACTCATTACTTTGTAAACCAACCAAAAAATAAATAAATAATGATATCTTTGGTTGTGAAATCTACCAAGTCCATCAAAGCTTGCAAAGCAAATGTCCTTTGCTTAACTTGTGTTTTCAAGTTTTTCATACACTGTAAACTAAACTCCAATCCTTTTTGCTTTCTTTCCAATGCCGTTGGCAGTGTGTAGGTAAGTCAATGTAGCTATCATGGACTGTGATGGGGCTTCACAGGCTAGATACTAAAAGCCATACATTATGTAGTTGTCAAGGGATGTTGATTTGTCAGACTCTTTAGAATTCCCTGGGTATTGAAAGTAGAAGCTTTTTGCTTTTGTAAGAAACTTTGATAGGCGGAAGAGAGAGGAATATGATCCCATTATTTTCTGGCTTTACACAAGTCTGACCATATGATTTACTCACCGCCTTCTAAACACAGAGGAGGAGGTGCGAGGGAAAGAAAGGAAGAGAGAGAGAGAGAGAGAGAGAGGGAGAGAGGCAGCGTGCTTGAGTCGTTGCATTTGCACGCATTAGAGTTTGCAAGACTAATGTTTTGGAAAACAAGAATAGGGAAAAGTAGAATGCTGCAAATGGCTCTGCGTGAATGGATTTGGTTTGAAAAGGATATGTACGCTTCTAAAGAAAGGTTCCCGGTGATATATCCAACTGGAAATTTTTAATCTCACAGATGAAAACTTTAAATACAAAAGCTGCTCTTCAGGTTCACTCACTCTGCCTGTATTCATTATTGTCACAGCTTACAGTCAGGAAACCGATTACTCCTCCCAGCTAGACAACTTATACCAGTGTTTGTGTAAACTTAGACAACATGCAGCGATTGTCTTCAAATGTTTGGCTCTTTACCAAATTAATCAAATATTAAAAAAAATAATAATCATTTTCATTTCCTGAACTACACAGATTTATTTTGTTTTAATTGATTTTACATGTTGTTCATTCGCATCAGTTGAAAACTGACTGTTACCACAAGCTGCTGTAATACAGTATTTTTCCCATTTACAATCGGTAAACATTGGCTAAGGATAAGTGCAGTTGGATTGTTGTTTTCCAAATCTGCTGGGCGACATTACAATACAGGGAGCACTTCACGTCTCCATCCAGCACCAAATCTCTTCCAGTGTTTGTCATACACACCATTGTTGAAGTACTTACAAAGATTGAAGATTATCTCCCCCTCACTGGGCAACGCATGTTTGCAGCAGAGTCTCACATGTATAATTCATAGGGAAAATAAATTGTCAAGACTTTAAAGAACACAATGCATTTTGTACTGGGCAACACTTTGCTTTTTACCCTCCAAATTATTTATTGTTTCCTCTACTCCCATGGGCCTTGGCCTGACCTTAAGCAACTTCTAATTGGCTCTGCTGCCACACTGCTCTCTCTGTTTACCCACCCCTCTGGTGTTTAGTGCGACACAGTCTAACAAAAGTGCTGCAGCCGAGTCTGTAAATGTTGGAATATAATAATTTAATTATAAAATTCCACCAAAACAAATAAACAGTTTTCTCTTCTTGCTCTGTTATGTACGGATACATTGCTACTCATTGTTTAGAGGCACAACAGTCAGATACATTATACACATGGCTAATTGTTTAGGGGAAAACAGTGCTTTTTGAGAACGAACAAACAATGTCAATAACAAGTCATAACTATAACTACAAATATACCCACTGATAAAAGTCATCTGGGGGCACATAAATCAAGTGCAGCAAATGTGGACAAATGATCTATTGCTCATTTGTATTTGTAATATACCTGAAACAATTACCAGTTTCATTTAACGCACCGTCTGTGTTTTTCCGACAACAGCAGCTGCATTGTTATATCCCGGTGTAGGAATCCTCTACAGTGAAATACAGACAAACTTTACACCGTTTAGCATTAGCTGTCAGCATTGTAACCGTGTTTAATCCAGTTACTAGCTAGCGGTAGGCTAACGTTAGCTGCTGTCGAGTGTAGTGTTAACTAGCGTCACGTGCATCAATGTTTCTGTTGCCTGTAACGTCTGTTTCAGAGCATCAGAGAGAAGTGCAGGCATATCAGTGGCACCAGAATGAGGCACTGAAATCCGCGTTGCTATTCCTGCAGCAGCAGGATGTGTTATGAGGAAGTACGGCAAAATAGTAGCCTGTTAGGCACGACGCAAAGCAGAGTGAAATGAAAATAAATTAATAAATGGCGGCATGCGATTAATACGATTAAAAAAAATTAACGCATTATGCTCGGCCCTTAATCGCATCGCAATTAATGCGTTAATGCTGACAGCCCTAATATTAACATAACATATTGAGGCGGTAACTTTCTACAGTATGTTGTCAGAACAGCGACACAACTGTGTCCCAGAGATGGATGGATCATTGAGTACAGAAGAAGAAAATATATATACATCAAAGGAAATGCTTTGTGCACATCCCTGGACAACGATGAGAAAACATTATAGGCTAATAGAATTATCTGCGCCGTTCTCCATCTATTGTTTGATGCGACGACTCATCAGTCGTGCTGCCTTTGTGCTATTTCACACACAAGAAGAGCAGGGGGAGACAGGATGGCTGTTGCTGCAGCATCTCACACAGTGTAATTACATAAACAATAATATGTGATATGTTATTAGGAGTGGAGAGGGGAGTTTAGGGAAAGGGGAGGAGGCAAGACTCCTCTGAGGTCTTTGTAATTCCCTATTTGATAGTAAGGCTTACAGCAATTAAGATGTTTAATTTAAGGATTTAAGCACTAAGGATTTAGACAAGAAGAGAAAAAAATAATAATCATGGGTGGTGGATGAAGTTTGGGGTGGATCTGACTACATTTAAATGTTGATTATTCTCTTTCTCCCTCTTCATCCCCCTCTCTTATTCTGCCGTTACCCCACTGACACTCTCTCTCTCTCTCTCTCTCTCTCTCTCTCTCTCTCTCTCTCCCGGTCCCACTTGAAGTCTCCAAGGGACTGAGAGGATGTGAGGAGAGTTGATCATTGCATTGCACTGATAAGCAAAAATGTTTCCAGAGCGTAAAAGAACTCTGTGGTGTGTGAGAGGGATAAACTATAATCTGCAGCCACACACTGAACTTGACTGCTAATATTTGCATTGGAAATCAGACAGAAGTTATGCTAAGCTTTCCCCCATTATAGCCTGCCGTAGTGTGAAAGGTCTTCCCCTCCTTCATTTGAATATGGCCTCTCATGCAATAGAAAAATACACATTTGGATGAGTGGAGGATGGGATGACAATTTATGAGGATGCATTTTTTAAATGATCTCTTAGCGAGGTGGACGCCCCCACCCCCAAACAACTCCCATCCACCTTGCTTTTGCTCACTATGGCTTCAAATAGTATTTAGTATAGTGTATATAAACCAATTTTAAAAAAAAAGTAATGTGAAAATGTTTTATTGGGATGGACGTGACTGAATTTCCAAATTTCCATTTTCTCCCAAGCAAATAAATAAAATGATCTTGCTTGTTTTTGTGCTTAGTATTCGGTTAACTTAATTGCAGTAATAATGGATAATTTCATGAATGTTGTTAATTTAAATTTCCTGGTATTTTCCTTTTTTTTTTTAAGTAGCACACAAGTAAACTAAGATGATCTGACGGTTTAGATCATTAGTACCACAACTGAAATTCAGAACCCCTTTTGTCGCTTTTATTTTCTTACAGTGCCCATATTATGAAAAAAAACACTTTTTCTGGGATTTGGGGTGTTATTTTGTGTCTCTGGTGCTTCCACACGCATACAAACTTGGAAAAAAAAAACATCCATGCTGTTTTGACTGAGATACAGGTTTCTGAATGTGTCCTGCCTTCATTCTCCGGGTGAGCTGATCAAAATCTGCAGGGCTTTCTACGTCACTAGCCGAGACGAGGTGACTAACCGTAGCATGCTAGCGCTAGCATGCTAGCGCTAGCATGCTAGCTCGTTCTCAATGGCAAAACACTGCTACAACATACACTAGTTCACCATAATCTACAAAAAAACTACTTACATGTCCCTGTTCTGCAGGTATTCCACGCAAAGTTGGAAGTGCGCTCTCGTTTAGAAGAAGTCTCCCAGCTAATCCTGCCTTGTACTGACTAAAGTTGTAGAAACAAACAGCTAGGTGACGTGATCCTTACCTAGCTACTGCCAGCCCGGTCTCACGGCAGTTTGTGTAAATGTGACGTTATTTTAATCTATTGACGTTTTTCTCGTTTTTTACGTGGCCAGCACGAAAATGTGAAGTAATGTATTTCAATGGGAAGCATATTTCGTGGCCACAGCACGAAAATGGTAGGGAGTAGTATAAAAAGCCGAAAATCCGCGTAGGGAGGTTGGTCGGGGTGGTGGATGGGTCAAACAACACAGGACTTTCACCCGGGCGAGCAGGGATCGCGTCCCGTGTGTGACGCTTTGTTTCCCAGGGGTTGTGTGGCGTTTTGTCCCGTGTGTTATTGTGGCGCGTCCCCCGTTCCCCGCGGCCATCTCCCGGCGTGTAAGGCACCCTTTCCCCGTTGGGTTTCTCCTAAACCCAACCTCCGCCATCCTGTTATTGTGGCGTGTCCCCAGCCTCCCAGCAACCTCCCAGCTTACGGAGCGTCATTTTCGGTCGTATCCCAGCCATCTCTCAGCGTTTATTGTGCTGCATCCCCAGCGGGCGGGCCGCCTCGCAGCCGCCTCCCAGCTTATGGAGCATCATTTTCGGCCGTATCCCAGCCATCTCCCAGCATCCTTTCCCCGAGAAAATAACGTGACATTTACACGTAAAAAACGAAAAACGTCCCCGTGAACACGAATCAATAGATTAAAAATAACGTGACATTTATACGAACTGCAGTGAGACTGGGTTGCTACTGTGCATGTCCGACTCCCAACAAAGATGGGATAGAACTGCGATGCCTCACTCTGTAGCTAAAACAGAGACCTGAACACACAGGGTGAAAAGAGGAGCTGCAGCAATGTGCAGTACAACAAAAATATGGTGTTTTTTTGAAAATTAAACCATGTAAACCTATTCTGGTACAACCTCTAAATACAATTATGAACCTGAAATGAGCATAATATGAGCACTTTAAATGACAGTTTTTTTCTATCTCTTTCATTTCCCTCTTAACGTTCACATTTACCCTAACTGTTTTTTGTTTTTTATAATCCAGTAACTTTTTTTTCTCTCTCCCAAGACCCACCACAGGAAATGTGTTCATTTGATCAACCCTGTGTTGTGCAGGATTGATAAGATTAGCAATCAAAAGCATTAGTGATACAAAGCGTTACAATTAATGTTCTCATTATTGAAAATCAGTGAATTAAAGGCGGCGTTTCTGGAGGGGAAATCACACTGCCGCCGTCATGCATATCTGTTAACATGAAGAAGCACACAGCAGAGGGGGAAGCTGAGGGGGAGCACTTCAGTGTGATGTGGGAACTATTTTATCAATGATATTAAACGTTTTTCTCTTGAAGTTATATAACCCTACAACAATTCCCATTTCCCAAATCCACTGCTTTGACTGAAGTGTAAAGGACCCTTACACCTGCATCTAATCACTGTTTATAACCAGTCTGCAAACTGTCATTGTGCTTTCTGTCACCGGCTCTAATGGGGACATTTAAATCAGTGTTATTGGACCACACAGGCAGCTTCCTATATGCTGTAGTAATTTTCTCACTGACATACCTTATAATCATTGTTTTCAGTCCTCTGCCCACAGGATGTCTAACCCTAACGACTTGAAGTACAGTACGTTGAGTTGAATTACACAGTTTGGCCACCATTCATGTTTGAATACAGTCCTGGTACAGTACGGTACAGGATACTAGTATAGTTTTGTCAGTGTGTAAAAACACATTTCAATCCAGCTGGTTTTAAGCAATTTGTCTGATTCAACCGCTATAAAAAGTCATGACACATCAAATGTGTTTTTTCAAATCTAGATCAACTCAAAAGTTGAATCTTAGTTCAAGGATTCTCAGGATACTGGCCTACTAGACTTACAAAGGCATACCTTTTCAAACAAATAATAAAATAATCTGCATTTAGTGCACTAATTGTTGCAATCTTTAAGAGTTGTCACACCTTTGCATCTTTTTCCTATTTTTCTAAATAAATGTTTAAAAAGACCAATGAAATGGTAATGCTGCTTTCATATATTCAAAGTGTTCACTGTGGTAAAACACTGGGGCATCACATACTTACGTGCAGTTGAGTTGACGGGCATTTAGCGCATTTCCACATAACCAAACATCTTATACACATGGCCAGGCTTTGCAAAGTGATTAAAAAATATACTTTTTTTATAATGTAATCTCATTTAGAATCACACCAGGGGGGGAAAAACGGTGTGAAATTGCGCAGATAATCAGCTAAATCTCTCAACATGAAAAGATAATTGCTCCAGAAATTAGCTGTACCTGAGGTCCATTTGTTTGGTCATGGCTAGTTTCATATATGGCAATGATCGGATATTAGCGCTAATTAGAGCCGGGTCAGAGTTCTTGAAGGTCGGCCATTAATGTGCAGGATCATTGAAATGCTAATTATAAACAGATTAGAAAGTTACGGTGCTTTATGGGGGGCTATTTGGTCATTTAAGCACTGGTTTCTGTGTAATAATGGGTATTCCATGAGCAGAGGAAATTAAACTGTTCTTTCTTTCAATTTCATTTCTTATTTAATTTCTATAATACCAGGTATTGGATATACCACAAAAGTTGACATAAGGAAAACATCACACTAGACACAGCCCTTTCAGCATTAACACATCATTTTCTATTAATGTACAGGTTCATTTGATCCATTATGGAAAATCTTTATTTAGTTTGACAGCACATGAATTACGTACAGCAAAAACAAACAAAACAAAAATCTGTATTGTTTTCCACAGTTATCTGCATCCTTAACCTTTCTGACCTGATTTTGGATGTCGGTGGTGTTGTTTCTTGTAATAGCAACACTGATATTACTCAACTGTCACCTTGGTGGAAACCCGCAGCAGTGGCCCCTCCAACTCAATTGTCTCTCTCTCGCTCTCTCTCTCTCTCACTTGCCCTCTTCCTCAGCCCTCTAGCTCACCTTATCAGTAAAGGAACTTTCCATCGAGGGCCAACTGAAAACCGTTTATTCACAGCTTCACCCAAAGCCTTTTAACAGCAGAGGAAACCACACTCTGTCTGTGTTCCTTTGTCTAGCGCACACTGGCACATGCACAGCCACACACACACACACACACACACACACACACACACACACACACACACACACACACACACACACACACACACACACTGTAAAGATATGTAGTGTTGGCTCCATTTCAATCTTGTGAGGTCAATCCTCTAAACAGCTTCTGACCTCAATTTAAATAATATGCTCATCAAATACTGAGCAACTTAACTAAGCTTTTATTTTATTTGATGTATTTTACCTTGTTAACCAGAATGGACAGTTTTGTAATTCATTGGCCATTAAGAGAGTCTAGGCAGCTTATCTTGACCAAAAAGTATTCAGGGAACTAAAATTACACTTTCACACATGCAGCTAAATAAGTACACACTGATACAGAACACAGGAGTGTGTGGTGGAAGATTTGGACGGACACATCCCAATCTATGATATTTTACCCAATTTAGATGATTGCAAGTTTTTATGTGAGCAATATAATTATTAAATGGATGTAAGCTGACATCAAATTGGCTTGTAGTTGGTAAACTTGGAAATGAACTAAGATTTTCACCTCTTTGTTCCAGCACAAACACAGAGCTCACAATCTAACATGTCAAAATATAATTTACAAACTCCATATATTCCATTAAGAATTTTTTGTTTTCAAAATTGACGTTTTAAATTAATACAATGGCTGGTGGTTATAGTGGTGCCCAACATTTACATCGACAATGCTTAAAGGACCATAACATTGTTGGACTCATGGTGGAACGTAAAGAAAAAAGATCATATTTGATGCAGCAGAACCAGAGAAACAATACATTTTGATCCTACGCTTACTTCTTCCTTGTCTACATTACCCAGAATGCAACTCCACTACCAATAGTTCAGTCAGAGATTTGTGTGTTATGCTAGTGGCAGCTAATGTAGCCTCGAGGCGATAGCCTCAAACAGAGAGGAGGAGCGGCCTACAGAGGTGGTAAACTCACTTATTTAGCTGCAATCAACGCAGACTCAAGTGACATCATCCAAGGCAATTTATCAGACTTCACGCAGCTCCCTCTGAAGCCACAAGAAGCGCTGATACAACTGTTTTCACATATGCAGAATACTCCCCAAGACCTGTAAACAGACTTTGATGTGTTAAATCGGTTCCCCTTTAAATGGTCTTTTCCTGTTGACATCAATACCAAAATAGATAGTTATTCTACCATACACAACTTGACAAGTGAAAAGCAAAACTAACTGGACAAATTCAAAATGTCAAGTAATGGCTTTTTCACACACAATGAATCTGATGTCAGGTCAGTGGCCCCCATTCTTCTCCTTGACAGCCAAGTGATTTCTTACTGGTGCGACTACAAAGGTCTGTGGATTGGCCCCAGACAGTATCTTTTCTTCTTCTTTTCTTTGCACTCTCTCTCTCTCTCTCCCATCATATTCTCCCCGTCTGCCCTCTTTCTCTCTCTGATATCTTGCAACAGAAAGGCAAGAAGTCTTAAGGGGCTTGGGCTGACTCAGCAGCTCAGAAGAGAGAACAGCACTTCTGGTAGCTGGGAGGCTGTCTGTGTACGTGTGTGCAGCCGCGTGGTTTGTGTGTGAGTGTGGTTGTAGGGTGGCAGCATGTCTGTGCGCTCGTAGCCGGGAGGTTCGAACCACGTTGCCTACCTCCTTCTAGATGAAATTGTCATCAGAACATGAAAGCATCAGAACATCAAACGGGATCTTTAATTGAGCTTGTGTGTGTGTGTGTGTGTGTGTGTGTGTGTGTGTGTGTATGGAGAGGTGGTAGTTTGGTATCATTTGCACATGCTTATCTGCAGGCCTGTGAGTGTTGGTGTGCGCATCCTCAAGCCTGTACTCATTTGTGTGTTTCAGCATGTCATTTAATGTATTTTGTATTAATTGTTTGTGTGTCTTTTGTGTAAGAACACTAAACAGTTATTTAATAATTCATAACAAGTTATCGACCTGTAGAAGACAAAGTTGGATGTGTCCAGTGTGCAGACTCATATACACACACACACACACCCTGAAAATTGCACAGGCATAGGATGCAGTTTATAGCTTCATAATGCTGGAATACAACAGGCATATCTATACGGTACATAAAGACATATACATGTCTGTATTAAAAAATGATCTTTAAAAGAGACATAAAGTGAGACATTTTTTGTGTCTGTCAGTCATTGGCAACTATGTTTCCGGCTGCTTGTCTGCTTCAATCACTCTCTCTGCCTATCATATCATTTGGTCCTTCTGTCCCTCCATCCCTCTGCCTAATGCATCCATTATTCTGTCCGTCAGTCTGTCTGTCCACGACAAAGACAGACAAGCCTGTGCATCTCTGATCATATACCCCTCCCACATAAAAGCCCACCGCCTAACCCACCCACCCACCCACTAGTTCTGCCGAGGCGAGATTAAACAACAAAGTGGCTCGATTAATCCATTTGAAGTGATGTGGCATTAGGGCTTGGAAGGAGATGGGCTAACAAACACACAGTGTCGCAGCTGTGTGGGCTGCAGATAGAGAGAGGGGGGAGTGAAATTAATTGACCTCCACGGTGGCAATTAAAAACAAAGAGGGGAGAAAACAAAACAAAACATGGGCTTGTGCCTGTGAAACAACATACTACTGCTTGGATGAAGAGATGGGAAGAGAAATAGGAATGAGTCTGAAGTGTGGTTGATTGGCTGAGGAGGGTGTGTGTGTGTGTGGGGGGGAATTGGGAGTTGGCACGCGTTGCTGCATGTACGGACATCCTTTCCGATAAACACTGTGAAGATGTACACTTTCCATGCACGTGTGGACAAATGATAAACACACACACACACACACACACACACACACCAGAGGCCTAGGCTTATTATAAAGAAATATATGTGTTTTGCTTTTCTGACACAGAATCATATCTCAATCACTTTCGGTTTGAATGAGGGATTACCAAGACGCTTACTAAAATGTTTGAATGTATGTAAACAAAGACATGTATGTATGTCTTCACAATAGTAATGTGACTTAAAGTTATTATGAATTAATACCAGCTTCCACACCAGAAAAAAAAATGTCTCCACACCATACCATTTTCATACATCCACACCTCTGCATGCTTTTTATGAATCCAAGTTGAAATGTGCTCTTTGACTGCTTTGTCTGAGCCTCTTCAGACCTTTTCACTCCAAGCATCTCCCTCTGACTGAGCATTCAACTTGAAATACAGAAGGCCTCCCACATATCCAGCTTGTTGTTTCTTGTGTAAATGATGTTGTGTGTTCAAGAATTCGTTTATTCTTAATCCTTACCTTATCCTCCCTGATATAAACCCAGTGATTTTTTGGCAGCAGGGCCGGCAGCACAGCAGAGGCATGCCAGTGGCAGAGGCTGCCTTTGATCCGTCATCTCAACCACACACCTGAGTGATGATGGCTCTGCTTGTAGCTTTATCCCTCTGTACTCCAAGTCTTTCATTACGTACTCCTCCCATGAATGCCGTCATTGATGGGCAGTGGAGACACCCATGTTTAATGTGCTTATAGGCATTTAGAGGAGATCATTTCTGGAGCTGGTGTTTTGTCTTGCAAAGTTCAGCAGTGATGGGGGCTCCAGGTTATTTTTTTCAAACTCTTAATAGCGTCTGCTTGGTAAATAATCATCCTGTTTGCAGAGTACATATGAACACATACTGTATAATATACTTTTAGTTCTGCCCTATAATGAGTCTCATTGATTTACATTCACACCCTGCACTTATATACCGGTATAGTCTGTCTGTCTGTCTGGATTGAGTGCACGCTATAACAACGGATACAGTAACAACCTGCCTTTTATTTTATTTTTTATTTTTTTAAATTTTTTTTAGGTTTGATATGTTTGAGTGTGGTGTTCATGGAACCAGCCAGCTAGCCTGTAGACATAATGTAGCATAGGTCAGCATGTTTCATCATTACTGTAGTTATATAGATATCTCAAAATGGCACTAATAACTATTTTATATGAACAATGGGTGAAATGATTATGTGTTATATAAAAGCGGTCATAGTGACAAACTCATAGATAAATCTAGGGAGCATATTACTATCTTTCCGGTCACTGTTTGATTTCAAGGCCAACAACTTTACTGTTTTGGCAGCTAATAAGCCTGATATTTACAGCCTACTAACTAACCCTATCACAGAAACCTAAAAGGAGAGTGAATATTGGACATTCATAAGGCAGCCAGAAAAAAATGGCATGTAAATGCATGCTAATGATGCTCTGTGTCTTCTAGATGTGTAAACGGCAACTGTTTGCTAACTTTATAATCAGCATTGTAAGATTATGTTAGTCTCTCATTGCCAGACCTATCTCCATAGTGCTGTGTCAGCGCTGGAGTATGGTCTGGCTACACTGCTTATCTATTCTGAGAGAGGGGGAAAAAACACTCTGGTCTGTTTATATTTCATGGGGACACTACAGGTAAATAGAGACATTTTTTTTAACTATCACCATGAATCTTTCCCTGCTGATTACTTACATTAAGACACTTTGCATTACAAGTTTTCTGAAATGGTATGTTTGGTGTGCAAATGATGCATGATACCAGAAAAGAAATATGAACATTGGATAAAGCCAGGTTCCAAATTCTTGTTTTATTTTGTTGACATATTAGCATCAAAGGTTTTCACTGAGGGAATTTGGGATATTCCTTTTTATCACTCCATTAATCAGAAAATACTGTCAACAGCTATAACAAATCCATTTTCATCACATTTCTCAGGTACAAAATGTTACATAAATCAGGCTATGAATGATATATGATCATACGTGTATGTAAGTGCTACTGAAGTGGAAATGCGTGACTCAAAAAAAGATCTTTTTGAGAAAAACGGCCCTGCAGAATTTTGATGATTACATGTGAATAGGGTAAAACCTTTTAACTAATATATATTACCATGAAACATCCCCAGTTGATTACTTACATTATGACAATATTTTTTTGTTTCAAGTTTTCTGAAAGTTTATGTTAAAATTTAAAAAGTATTAATTAATTAAATTATCTAATCATAACTTTTTGTGAATTTAGTTTCACTAGTCTGAAAGAAGACCTGTTAGGGAAGCAGCCCAAAACCTCAAAATAAAGAAAAATATGTTTTTGGATGTAGTGTCTCCCCTTAAACCATTCATAACCATCCTGGACGTGGCTAAGCCCCGGACGCAACGACAGTGTCCTTGCAAAATAGATAGTGGAGATAACAGAAGAGGTAGGATGTCAGGCTTTATTCCAGCACTGTACATCCAGTAAGGAAGACTAGTGTTATGTCAACCCTAATCTCGCATTGCCAGACCTTCCTCCACAGCGCCGCGGAGGAGGGTCTGGCCAGTCCACACGGCATTCCTGAATGGGAGGAAAACATCCTCTGGTTTATTCGCATTTCTTTAAACCAATCACAATCGTCTTGGGCGGTGCTAAGCGCCAGGTGGAGCAATGCTGCCTCTTCAATATAACCTCGGGAAGGAACTTCTTTTGGTGGAACATGTGTACGTTCAAAGGTTGTTTTAGTCGTGCAACAGAAAACTCAGATTGGACAGATAGTCTAGCTAGCTGTCTGGATTTACCCTGCAGAGATCTGAGGAACAGTTAACCATAGTCCTCAGAAATTGACCAGTTTAAAATGCCAACACAAAGGAAGCGGAAGGTGACGGACATCCGGCCAAAATGATGGACATCCGACGGAATTTCCGGTGGCCCCAAAACAATCCCGGAAATTAAACGTTGTCGATATAGACTATGTCAACCCTAACTCTATATGGCGTGTGAAGAACGATGTCATAGCGCTGTCAAAACAATTAGCTGGCTGACAAGTCCAGAAGAAGATATCAAATGTTGCAACTCACAACGAAGGAGATGAACTTAAAGACAGTTTGTTTATATAAACAAAGTAAAATTGTGATCTTTGAAGGATGACCTTTGCCCTACTGGGGATCATTACAGGGTGTCAAAGGAAAATAACAGAGTAATTGTTGTCTAATGCTGCAGTAGGGGACCAGTCACATTATGCTCTCATGTCTTTATAGTCCTGCTGTCCTGCCAAGACATCACACGACTCAAACATCACATGACATACTCCTATAAGAAAGTAAAATTTGCTTGCCAATTCCTGGTCCACGTGTCAACAATGAAGTGCTTTCAAATAAACTGATAGTAAGATGCATTCTGTTCCTTTATGTTATTGGTGTATCTTTTCAAAGGTTTAATATCACAGTTTGCCAGGAAAGTACAGATTTTGACGTAAAGACCAGAGCAACATCTGGGTTCTATTCACATTGTTAATACCGTTAAGCCAGCCTTATATTACAACCCTTGACTTCTCAGCTGACTCAAATGAGAAATATGTACTGAGCGTTCGCTCCTGTTTCCTCCCATTTAAGATTATGTCATTTTGATATACGCACAGTGAAATATGGAAAATATCAGTTTTCTCCCTTAACAATTTAAACATTTTTCATTTCATATGGCCCCTAATCCATCTCTATTGGAGCATCAGGTTATTGTATTACAGACATATGTCTTTAGTCTACCTCTGCTGAGAGGGGGAAATTGGATTTATGACAGACAAAATACTGCAGGGAATTAAATGTTCACCAGAAACTTGTATAGATTTGTTCACTTGTTACTGCGTGTCGTATAGTGAATGTTTCATCAAATACAGTGTGGTGTCTAAGGAGTACCACAATTCTCTGATACTTGTGTTTTTGAAAGAAAAAGTAAGTGGTCAGACAAGGGTTGAACAATGTGAAGAGAAGGCCCCAGGATAAACTGGGTATGTTGCATTCCAATATTCCTCAGTGTATAACTTTGCAACAGTGAAAAGAAAAGAAATGGTTTAAAGGTTTTGCAGGTAAGGATCCATAAATAGCTGATTAAACAGCCATTGACATACTGTAATGCAACCTTTTATTTTATTTCAATGTTAATATCAAAAGTATTGTTTAATGACGCTTTATGCATTGCAAACCTCTATCTACAAAAACCGGGGGCCTTCTAAATAAAGAGGTGTAACTATAGCCTTGCAATAAAAGGATTTAGTGGACATTTAAATTTAAAAAAAATCTTAAACCTTCACGGCATGTCTACACAGGAAGCAATATATTGTGATTAGATGTAACTGTTCAACATCACATTTTCTACTCAGCCTTATTTCTGAAAGCATTTCAACAGGAACTGTTTTGTTGTATTTTTGTATTTTATATTATTTATCTAAGTGCACATTTATAATCTGACACCATGGACAAAAAAACAAACATGTTTTGGGTTTTACTCAGCATAGTTCCTGCTTTGTGAAACAAGACTTTTTTTGCTTTCATCTAAACCGGTACTTCTGTTACCAAATAGCAAATGGTGTGTGCAAGCATGTAGTATTTCAGCACTTAATAACAGACAACCCTAATAGGTCCCTGATGAATGCAGTCTGTGTGTGTGCATGTGTGCAAGAGGGTGGGTGGGGATATGGAATGGGTAACCGACAGCAGTAAAAGAGGAAGAAAAAAAAAAATGAAAAGGGGTTAATTTGGTTTGGCTCAGGTGAGGTAATTATTCCTTTCCCCCACTTCACTGCACACCCATAATGATTATTAACAAGCTTAAAGTACTTGAGGAGCACTGGGAGCTGGTGGCTAACAACACAAGGCTCAGGAAACGAGGGAGGGAAGGAGGGATGGATGGCGGGATGGAGGAAAAGAATAGGGAGGATGGGAAATCATTATGCTAATGAGGCTGGCCTTAATCACACAGTGCCCATGATAATCTGCTGGGAGGAACCCAGGTTACTTGGGTCACTGGTTTGTTCCACCGCAGGCGCTTATTTTTGTGTTTTCACTCTCACTCTTCTTCTCTTTTCCCTATTCTGCAATTTTCTCACTTATCCTCCCCTCCCTCTCCTCTTAAATGTCTACTCTTGTGTGTATGTGGTTTTGGATTTGGGGTCACAGGGGTGGATACTGCAAGTACATTCAGACATGGAACCTACGTGTGCATGTATTTAAAAATGTGGTTAATAGCAGTTTAGCTATTTAGTTTAAGGATCACAGCACACAATATATTATTGGCCGTGAACCTGTTTTACCAGAACACACATATATATCGTTGGACCAATAGGACTAAAAGAGCAACGTGAGATACAGTGTAGTCACCAAAAAAAAAAAAAGGTTTAATGCACAGTGGTTTGCCTGTGACGCTTAGTAACACCTAAACAGTAGCCAGCTTAAACTAACACTGTTCTGTGTTGTATTGCAACTATTTCTTTGAGTTTCTAGTTGAGTAAAACTTTAACTAGACTACTTTTTTTCTGACTGAGTAATGTTAAACTGAAAACAACAAGGGATAAGTGTGTTGCTCAATGACACTTCAAACATGTGAACAAAAGGACCTTGGGATCAAACTGCCAACTCTGCAATTAACGGAAAAGCCACAGTAGCTCCTGAGCCGCTGCCTTCCACAGGTTAGGTACTCAAAGTTTCTTTAGTCATTGCTAATTCCCAGTGTGTGCTACCTTGCTGCACCCTTGCTGTCAACCACTCTGTTGGCCTGCTGGGTGGGTTTAGACAACCAGTGATACATGTGGAGTAGTGGGACGTGTAATGGCTGACAAACTGTACTCAAAGAGAACAAGGTGGCATTGCAAATTAAAGGAAAAAGCTCTGCTCAGGTAGGCGGCATAGCCTGTGCTTTAGGCTTAAAGGCATAATCACATTGTAAACTATGAAGTAGTTGCTAATGAGCATATGTTGAAAATAAAATGTAGCATATTAATTATTCATTTCTGGATTGCACATCAATAGACGGATGTATACTGGGGTGTGCCGTCTGCACGGTGCTATTGGGAGAAGGTAGGTTAAGGGGAAAAAAATAATTGTTTGGGTTTATATAGCAATAAAGCCCTGAAGGTTAACTTCTAACTTGTGCGCTGACCACAACAAGCACGAAATACAAACGCTGAGCTAAATGGCAAATCAGCAGTGTACTTCAGAAATTATACCTGGCTTCTTTGGAGATCCACTACTGCGAGCCATTCTCTTGTTATACACTTATACTTTAGTTATACTTTATTTCGGCTGTCAAACCAAGCACACCCTTCTTGTCCGTTAAAATGTTGACTGCAGTGTAGGTGGGTATGGCAAATAAGAAAACATAGTAGACAGTCAATGCAGGTGGAAAGAGAACGTATTTGTGTCACTTTGTCAGTTTTGTGAAGTTACAAAAGTCAGTCCTCTCTGGTCAGACAAGCTTTTAGATTATGTGATCAGCCTAGATATCTAGATGCACCCTAGCGGCAGCAAATGTAATTTGCAGCCAGGGTTGTCTAGCAACTCTCCGTTGGCTTGCGAGCTGGAAAAACCAAACTCTAGTCAGGCCAATCACATCGTGTATAGAGTCGGTTATCGATTATCCCGCCCCTCGGATTGAGCCCTGCCAATGGTGTGTTCCCAGACCCAACATCTTGATGTGGGTCTGGCTTGTCAGGCTAGCCTCACACCAGATTGAATGCTGAAAGAAACTGAACTCATGCAGTGGTGGGCATATTTCAATTTCCCTCACCCAACCATCCAAAGATAATTCTATATTCTAATTTAAGCTTTGATCTCTCCCGATTGCCCTTAACCTATCTTGTGCGTTGAAAAACTGTGGTTCTTTGGCTCCACAAAGTTACATTCTCCCAATGAGGTTTTGTGTTTAAGACTAAAGAGCATCTTTTTGATTTTAACCTTTGTTATTTAAGACTTTGTATGTGGAAAAAAAAAATAATAATAATCCCAAATGATGTATGAACACAAAAACCATAAGCTTAGCAACACAGATTTTCAAATCTCTGTATGGAATCCCACATTTCCAGACGGCACCGGCAGATCCTACGGTTCACCTAATCTGCCTCCATGTGCTTCCTCTCTCTCTCTCTCTTCCTCTCTCTCCCTCTCTCACTGGGCTGGTATTTCTTGGACATCTGTTCTTGGCAAGCACGGCAGCAGCACTCGTACTGCACCCGCTCCCTGGAGGACAAGGAGGGATGTAGGCATGGTGGTTGGAGGGGAGGGAGGGGAGGGAAGGGAGGGAGGGAGGGAGGGAGAGAGGGAAAGAGGGAGAACAGAAAACTAGAGAGTGAAAAGGATAGAGGAAAAGGGGGGGTGCACACAAGAACCACACAGCAGTGAAAACAGTGAAAGACAGCAATATGGAAGTGGTGAGGCAGGTTTTGAGTAAGTCTGTAAGCGGTAATTGGGAGAACGGGGACCACCACTGGGGACCAGCCCTCTGGGTCACACAACAGCACTGGGCAGGCTGTCAGGGCCCAGCGCGGGAGTTACAGGGATTGGGATGATGGAGATTAGTGCAGTTTTCCAGAGAAAATGATTCTGGTGGAACGGTGGAGGGAAAATGAACATTTAAAGCATTTGACACCAAACACACTGCACTTACAAAACTGCTGTACCAATTGTTTGTGTTTGTCAAACACAGCTCTAGAGAGTTGACAGATGTGTCTAGGAGATTGTATTTATAAGAGTTTAACAAGATTGAATATGTAGAGACCATGTAGACTTTACTAATTCCGCCTATCTTCTATCTTGTATTTCTAGCACATGTTATGGTCGAACTAAATCATTTCCTTCACACCTACTTCCTTAGGAGCAATACGAAACTCAGTAAACCAGTCAGCATTCAAGAATGTTGAACTGTGGAAGGTTCAAAGTAACATTTTTTAAACAATTACAGATGGCAGTTTGGAGAGAGAGAGAGAGAGAGAGAGAGAGAGAGAGAGAGAGAGAGAGTTGTTGAATTGTCTGGACATGTAATTGACAGGGAAATCAGCAAAGGGAGGGAGACAGAGTGAGCGGTATCTTGACAGGCTTCAGGTTAAAATGATTAATTACCTCCAAGGCTTCGGTGGGCCTGGCAACTTCCTCTGGTTGCTGCTGTGTTGTGTGCTGCAGGGGCCTGGGGCCCAGGGCCGAAGGTGATGCTGTCACAGTTGCTTCTTTTTTCCAATCGTAGTGTAAAATCTGTCTTTATTTGCTTTCCCTCCTCCCCCCCTCTCTTTCTCTTTTACATTTTTATATGTAAAGCCCAATTTAATTGGGTCAGCATTGGACATCAATATCATATAATATTGCATCCAGTTGCACAACAGACTCAGATTTTCTGAATTAAAAATGTAAACAGTCCAACACACAGTCGGCATCATTTCACCCCAGTATACTAGAAATCACATTCATATTGGTTGATTCCATACCCTACGGTTCTTGTACAATGGCAATATTCAGTGCCAATGCAGAAAGTATTATTATTAAAAATAAGTGTAGTGAATGGGCGCATAGAAAATCTGACAAAATTAAAAAGTATATTGTCATTGAACGTAATCCCGAGTTTTGCTGATTGGACCAACAGGCTATCAATGTTCTTTTTTCAAATTACATTAGACCACCCAAGGGTAACCAGGAACTTAAACGTAAACTGAAACCTTTCAGAACCCAGATATACTGTAAGTTCTGAGATTGGTTTTCTATTTCTGTTTCTTTAGTCACCTTTAAAAACAACAATGTGAATAAAGCATCTACATTCCTGGATCTCAGACTGATTATCACTGTCGGACAGAAGCCAAAATTAGGTTCTACAAACTACATCCAGAAGCACAACATCTCTTGTGGAAGAAAGCCATGAGCTTGGTTTCACGGCACAACATGGACCAAATGAATGGACCTATTGGTATTTCACATTTCTGCCAGCTTTGGACAAAGACCAAGGAACAGATGTTGATAGAGACAAGAAAAGGAAGAGAGACATTTCTCAGTACAGCAAAGACAGGGTGACTGAAGGCAAAGAGGGCAGAGAGAAAGAAATAAGGGAAAGAAATAGGGAGAGGAAGATTGCTAAATGAAGTTTTATCCCATTATTTGTCTTGTTACGTCTGTCTTTATTCATTTTTGTACTTATTTAATCATGTTTTAACATCAGGGTTTCACCCCCCACCCTCTATCTTTCTTTATCGCCCCCTGCACCCCTCTTTTATCACCCTGAACCCCCCTCCCCTCTCTCTCTCTTAGTCTTGCTCACTACCGCTTTCCTCATACCACCCTTCTTTTTTTTTCCAGAAGAATTTTAGGTTTGTAATTTATTATTTGCAAGAGAAACTGTTATCAGAGTCAGTTTGCTATCGTGGGCCACTTCATTAATCACCTAGCCCTCTCTCTTCATTTGTTCCCAGATAGGCTGTGGTTCGCTGGGTTCCAGGCACTGATATAAATATGGAAGTAAGAACACTTCCCTCCTCTGTTTATCACCAAATAGAGAAAAAAAAATACAGAAAGTTCAGAGATAAAAGAAAAGTACTTGTTTTTCTAGTTTTCACTAACCAAGAAAAAACATTTTCCCATAATACAATTTTGGTTAAAGTGACGACCAAATTTGATTTGTGTTTCAGACTTTGTTTTCATTTCCCAAAGGACAACATTTGGAGTACGGCGTGTTTAAGTGTGACCCCAGCATATGGGACTGATCAGGATCATAAGGGCTGTTCACAAAGAAGTAGAACAAAAAGAACAGAGATCTTATTTCAAGTTAGCCTCTTGGAATATGTCCAGAAAAAAACAGACAAAATGTTAGTTTGTTTCAGGTGTGAGTGTTTCAAGGAAAAGAAGTTTGACCATACTGTTAAACCTTTTGAGAGCGTAAGTTTGTGGTTTATCGAGTGTCATTCACAAAATTTAAACGACCAGATTTCTTGAAAAGAAAGGTGACCACATCAACTTAAACAAAATGTCATGTGCATATTGCTGGCGATTTTATTTCAACAAAATGTTGCCTTGACTTCACAATTCTAGAGGTTGTACGTACTAAGAAGAAACTGTTAATAAGGTTTCAATCTATCAAATCTAATTCTATGTTTGTGTGTCTCCAGTGACCCACAAGGGATTATGGGAGAGTGAGTGAAAAGTGGCCTTGAACTGTAAGGGGCTAATCCTATTTTGATATCCAACAAAGAACCCAAACCCAATTCACCATACCAACAACTACCAGCCGGCTGTTTAGTTAGGATAGGTGAACTTGTGTTGTGGGTTCTTTCTGTCAGTCTCTTTTGTCTTTGCTGTGCTGCTTTGTTTTTGTCTTTTTTCCCTCATCTTTCTTGCTCTCTCATGTGTCACTGTCTTTGTTTCTCCTTTTACTTCTCTTTCTATGTTTGCATAATGCAACCTTGTTGAGAGAGGTGAATGGGGAACAGGTATCTTAGCAACAGTAAGTCAACTGAAAGATTCGGTTGGTTTGATACCTGGTTGTACTTGGGGAAAGTTTTGAAGAGTTCTTCTATAGTCATGGAAGCTACAGTGCTGCAGAGAGGCTGTAAAGCGCAAGTAGAAAGTGGGACCTTTGTCAAAAATCTTGGTTAGGCATGGTATGTGTAGACTAGATCAGGGGTCTTCAATGTTTTTTAAACCAAGGACAGAGCAGGGACCGCCTACTTCTCATACTGTATAAAATGAAGTTGCATATTAAACTGGGCCTACAATAACTTGTAGGGCAGCCTTAAGCCTTTGTACATACCTTTTAGTGCATAGTATACTAAGCTATTAATATAATATTTAACGTTACACACGTGGCACACTGAATCCATAGAATGAACTGTATCGGGCTACCTTAGTGACTACTTTAGCTATAGGCCAGTAAGCCTATCATCAGTGGGGATTTATATATTTGCTAATAATATGTTTTTGAAGAAACCTTTCAAAAATTAACAATAATTTGGGGGCCCCTCTGCAGTGACTCAGACCCCTGTTGAATATCTATGGACTAGATGTTACATTAAAATGGAGAATTGGGAGAAAGTTGCATACAACTTGGAATTATTAAATGTTATCAGGGCCAATTAAATAAGCATCAGCTCATTTCCGTGGAGCTACATTTGAAGGCAGTTTTTTCTTCGTTCCTGAATCTGACATTTTAAAAAATATTGAATTTTCTTTCAACAGTAAGGTAACTGGCTACAAACTGAAACCATTATTTATTCTACCTGAAAAGCACCGCTGCCAAACATTAGCCTAAATTGTTTCTGTAGGTATTAGCGGGAAAAACTTTATTCTGAATCACACAGCAATATGTCAGTAAATTAAAAACAGATTTAAACAAATTGGTAAGCTCATGATGAATTGAATCAGCTCCCTTTTGATACCTGCACTGGAGCCACTTGTGTTCTCTCACGTTATAGCATATAGTTGTCAAATCCACAATGCTCAGCTCAAGTAAAGCTGTGGCATGTCAAACATGGGGTCTGATAGTCAACATGGTTTAGTGATGATATTAAATATGTTAATGTCACTCTCATGTTTGTTTTTTCTTCCTTTGTGTGAGGGCTTAAACTCTGACTCGGAGTTCGCATGGCTCAGTTTGTTTACATCAAGGGCTTCCAACTTCAATGCTTTTGCAATATGGTGATTTCCCTTTGAAGGCGGCATTTTGAGTGTGCTGATTAATAATGGGAACTACCTCTGTCTTTTGTTTTGCAAAAGAAATCGACATATCTGTTCAACCCTCTGACCCATTTAATGGTTAAGAACCCTACTTAATTATTAGAACAGCAGTGCTATTTATACAAGCAACTCACCCTTGTATGTAAATTTGAATTGTGGCTTACAAACCCACCCCCAAAACATACACACGAGCGCGCACACACACACAGACACATGCATGCTGCTTCCACTACCACCTCCAGCAGTTAATATATCAGCAAGAACTCCATTTTTCAAATCCTTTTATTCTCTGGATGTATCAACTATGAGCTTTTGGAAATGAATGCTTACCTCTGGGTATTTGTGCTTATGGTGCTGTGATGGTTTCCGATGCGTCTTTTTCAAAATGCGCTAATTTACTTAGCATCAACACTGGCTTTGTATTGAGCAGCAGCGTTGTTGTATCATGTTGTGGAGAAGAGAAAGAGGGGGGATTCTCCAGATGTGAGTTCAAGCACACAATTAGACACAGATAGACTTGCTCCCCTGGGTGGGGTAGTGTGTGTGTGTGTGTGTGTGTGTGTGTGCGTGTGTGTGTGTGTGTGTGTGTGTGTGTGTAAGAGGGGGTAGAAATGCAGATGACATTGACAGTCTAGTAAAAAATGAACATTATTAAAAAATGAGCAAAAAAATAAACAAAGGAGGGCTGAGTGGCTTTAGAGAGTGAGAGGAGATCATTAAATAACTTCTACAAGGTGATGTCTTTACATGTCGGTTACAAGACTTGACAGCATGTAAAACTTGCCACTTGTTGAAGGGGCTGTAAATTGCCTCCTGAGCTGAGCAACTTGAAGCATGTTAAACTTTAAGGGACCGTTCTAATGACAGGGATTACTGTGCTTTAATTCCCCTGGCTAAACCAATCTCTATGCTTCGTTGTGTACTGGTTAAAAAGGTAGCATAGTGGTGGGTAGAAGGAAAGAGGAAGGGGGGCTGAGTTGGTGGTGGTGGGGTTCATAGTGATTCCCAGGGCACTCAGCAGCTGCGATTATATGGTGAAACAAATCTCTGTTACTTTCAGTTTGCAAAGGTAATGAGAATCTAATGAGGCTTGACTTTCTTTTTTTTTTTTTTCCTCAGCGTTTGCAGCCATTCGACTCTCTACTCCACAACAGGTTCCCTGAGGAGAAGCACGCAGGATGGGAGAAGGCCTTTCTACACAGGGTGCGTTGATGGATAGATAGAAGGATGAATGAGTGGAGGGTGCGAGAGAGGAAGGAGAGGGAAAAGGAGATAGAATGTTGGGTCGGGGTATGAGGGTGCTAGGAAAGGAAGGAAAGATTGAGGGAGAGAGGGGAAGTGATGGTGGAGGAAGGGTACTGTAAGAGGATTGAGAGAGAGAGGGTGCAGGGGCGAGGTTCACAGAAGTGTGGATAACCCCTTTTCACAGCTAGGAGAGCTGGGAAGTTAGAGACTGGGTGAATGTGCATGCATTTTGTGATTGGGCAGCAGAGAGGAAAGAGGCAGGTAAAGGAAGTAGGTGGAGGGGCAGAACAAAACAGTTGTATTTACAAAGTCTCAATGATTTTGACTTGACTTGAGTTTGAACAGTCACGGAATTAACGCATGTTCAAGTGGGGTCACACACATGCATTTACACTGTAAATTCTATTAACAATGTTTAATATATGTCAATCATTTGATGTTGTTTTAGCAAATACAACAATTTGAAAGTTAGGAGTTGTAGCTCAAACGGTTTAAAAAAGGCAGAATCATTTCTGCCTTTAGAAATATCCCTATGAGTTTTACACATTCCTAAATGTTTTGAAGTCTTGAGAGCATTATGAACTCTAAGTTGGTTAAGAGTTGAAAGCGTTACCCTCACAAAGGTTTTACTTACTTGGTTACTTAATGAGGATGCAGAGCTCATAAAAAGTTTTGGTATTTTGTTAGGAGTTTGTCAGAAATGTCATCACATCACATGCAATGCGGGATTCATCCCGCACTGCTGATAGGTAGCTTGTACTGGCATTGCATTTTCCACTAACTGGTCAATCATAACAGTGTAAGTAATGTCATTGCAGTGCCTATTCAGTAACTGAAGCATCATTATAGTGCATCATTTGACAGATTTCTTTCCTACTTTTGTGACAAATACATGCGTGTCTTTGAAACACATCTGTGGCACTTTTTCTCTTGTTGTTTGCTTTCTTGAAAAATTGTTTGATTGCCAGTACTGGAACCCCTTGTGTAATGAATAGGGCCATTTTGGGGTCATTAGATAATAATGGCGTGATGTATTAGCCCAGCATCTGCTTGGCTGGCAGTATCGCTGGCCCTGCCCATTCCTTGACAGAAACAATGGATGCTCATCATATTTAGTGGTATCCAAACCCAAGCCTTTGACCCTGAATGAAAAGATTCTGAGACAGGCACTTCATAATGGCTTGTTCAAATTGCGGGTCATTGCGAAGTGCCAATACTGTACCTGTCTGATTATCACAATGTCCCTGTTAGAGTCCGCCTTCAGGAAGATGTGGTCCAAAACAAGTAAAATGTAGTTATTGTAACCTAAAATGCTAAGTGGATAGTTGGGCATGAAAGTAAATTTTACTACAGATTTAAAGTACAAATAATTTGGCCTTTAGTGTATTGAACTTACATTGTTATCCTGATCTACTAGCATTCAAGTCTATTTCACTCAAACACATTAGTTTAGAGTCAACTTGTTAACAGTGGATATCCCCAACGTTTCTGCTCTCCTTTAAACCCCGCTGATACTGTTAGACTCTGACTTCACCTGGAAAATTAGCCTGATGAAAAGATCCGAGGCAGACTATTCTTATTGTTGACCTTGTGTTACACTGCCAAGCCAGGATGACTCTTCATTCCTTATTCCCCCCCCCCTTCCCCGCTCCTCCTTTACTTTGACTTTTAAAGTCAGAGGTACACTCGTGCTTTCAGGCTGCCTTAATGAAGCCTTGTATAGTCCACTGGTGATAGGACTGTTAATGAGAGAGACATCTGAAACAGAGGAGACATTGGGTGGTGGTAGTGGAAGTAGGGAGGGATGGTTGTAACAGGGTGAGAAAAACAAAGAGTCAAGAGCTGTACTATAGGTAAGCATGAACACTGCTTTAGAGCTTGAGTGTGACAAAGGTTTTTTTTCACAAATTGTTGTTGGGTTGGTGTGTGTGTGTGTGTGTGTGTGTGCGCGTGTGTGTGTGTGTGTGTGTGTGTGTGTGTGTGTGTGTGTGTGTGTGTGTGTGTGGGGAAGAGACCTTGGGCCCCTTTTAAGAGCATTTTGCTGGCGTCCTCGTCGAGAATTGATTGTCTTTGTTGTGGTAATCTGAAATTAATTTGCACTTGAACCCATCTTTCTTCTGGGCTCAATTTTGAAACGCTGTTATAATTACGTGCCCCCCACATGAAAACCAAGAACTAAGACAGTGATATGATGAGCCGGAATATTTTAATTCCCCAGGTACTTAAGAGCCCCCTTTCTCTCTCTCTTTTTTTTCCTCTCTCATCCTCTTTCTCTCTCTCTCCCCACCCTCCCCTCTGTCCTCACTCACGACTTATCTTGCAAGGTAATCAAACAAAATGTTCCCATGCGTGGGGCTTAAGCAAAAGGTATTTGCCTGAGGGGGAACAGTAATAAGCACTGTATTGCTACACATTTACTCATGTACTTTCTCAGTAGGTCATCTCGTGCTGTTGAATGATGTTAAACTTTGGTTAATGCAAGCTGATGCCTGGCTGAGTGCAGTCAATGAAAAGCTGCTTTGTGATGATGAGCAGAGAAGAACACCCTATACATCACAACACAACACAGTTACAGTAAACACACGTGCAAGCACAAGTATATTGAGTGACTCAAGCAATCAGTCAACTTCTCTTTCCCTTTCATTTAAATGTCTTTAATTTATTGTGTTTAAGTATAGTGTTGTATCAAGTTTCACCAAAATCCCCAGTGGGGCCCCTAGGGGCTCAAACACGTGCGAGCACACACACAAATGGCGGTTGTTAACAAGCTTTGTTTTTGCATTAGTCTGTTCTGACAGGGGGTATTTGTAATATAAAACTATTTAAGACTACCTGCTAACATCTGCTATTGATCTTAGCTCTGTGCCTCCCCTTTGTTCCCAGCGTGAGCTGCTAATAACCTTATCAGCCATCTTTTAGTTTTAGCTCTGTCTGCTGTTTGTTGTTAGGGATTATTTTTTTTTAAATGGGAGGGGGGCAGTATTATCTCGCTAAATGCTGCAAGAACCATCTTCAGTGATTTCCTGTGGTGCTGCCTTGTGCTAAAAGGGCCTCAAAGGTCACTTGCCCTGGGCTGAAATTCTTTCAGTGTGACACCTCATGTGGTACTCGGAGAGATAAGCACACAGAGAGCTAGACCCACTGCTGAACATAATTAGTAAAGACATTTCTCAAACAGCTATATTATTATCTGTACTGATTTGGAGGAATTGGATGAAATTGGCTTTAAAGATGTTAATATAATTGTCTCATGCAACTGTGTAAATTTACTCAATATATGTAACGTTACTATTGGAACATGAATGGCTGGTGAACAAGAAAATATGTAAAAACACCTTTATATTTAATCGTTTACTTATTAATGGTTTTGTATTTTTGCAGTCTTATTTAGTTGCTATGTAACTGCATTGCTCGTTCATATAGTGAATTTATTTTAAATGTATTTATTTTTTAATGTTTACGCTATCATTTTAGCATAATAGGTACTTTATTTTTAAGCATGCTCATCATAACCTGTCATGAGTCATCTCATCTCATCGTCTCACTCTTCGCCTGTCTTCTCCGCCGCTTCAGAGTAAACAATCTAACGAAGCAAAACTGCCATGCAAAATATAGAAAACTCTGCTAATTGTCTGTCTTCCCATTGATTGAAGGCTAAGTGTGTGTGTATGGAGTCTCCCCTACAGCGAGAGCTGCTGTCTGCTGACAGACATGGCCTGCTGCTAAAGCCATAGCAATAATCATAAAGATTAGGTTAACAGTGGGAAATGGCAGGGGAAGACAAGTGTTCACAGTGGGCTGTTATTTTTGCAATGGTTCTCACAAAAAAAAAAAATAACAACCTGCAACCATAGGCTTGCATGCTGTTTTAGACATAACCCTGGAGCTTATGTGTGTGAGTGTGTGAGCATCTGGGCATATCATGTCATGTGATGCCATTAATTGCAAGCATTGTATAAACACGTCATGAAGTACTAGTAAGTGTATTGTTGCAAAATGTGCATAGATGCATAGTTTTATGATATTTTTTTTTACAGTTGTCACCCATATAAACAGATTTCATTGAACAGATTGAAATACATAATTATAAATGAAGTAAATAAAAAAACAGCATTGAAAAAAACAGAACATTGCATAACAAGTCTTTAGATATTTTAAACTTAAGAAAACATGAGATAATCAGCTAACATAATGTGATTACTGCAATACATTACACTCCACATTAATTGTTTTTGCAGTTTTAAAGGATGTAATCCTTTTTCTGAGAAATGACTACAACTTTATGTACATTGCACATACACTCATACAGTTTCTGCAGAAATTGCGGTAGAATACACACAATCAAAGGCCAGCAGTATACTGCTGTAGTGAGCTGCTCTCAAAGCACTACACTGAGAAACGTGTCATGCAAATGTGTGTGACAGATCTCTTCACAGGGAGAGAAGAACAAAGTAACAAACAAAACAATGCTTACCAGAAACAAAACTTGTGAAGATGACATTCTGTCACTAATTGAATCTGATGGCGGGACAGAAATAGAGAAATGTTCATTTGTTATACAAAAACAGATTTTATTATACATAATTCACTTTACGCACATTTTGTTATTGCAATTCACACTGTATTACTCTATGAATTATCATTCTGAATATGCAAGAGCTTTTAATAATTTAACACGTCAGTGTTTATTTTCAACATGCCACAGCTGAAATGAATTTGTTTGAATTTTGTCTCAGTTTTGTTTATTTCCTCTTTTGATATTGCGTGTTTTCTTCCCTCACTAGAAAGTGTGCCATTTGAAGAAACTGATTTTCGATCCTCAAAATAAATCAATATTCCTCTTGAGTTAGAATCAAAACACATTTGGCTCACAAATGTTCAGAATCTCTTTTCATTATAAACAAATAAATGTTAACGCCTTCTAAGCTCTACATTAGCTACAAGATATCTGCTGTGGCTCCATGATGTTGCCTCATCTAAAGACTTGATCATATCCTTTCAATCACTCTCCATATTTTTTCTGGAAACTTTATCTCTTGATCCCTGCCTGTTATGTGCATTACATCCAGCATGTGGCCAGCAGCTTTTTGACTGTCATGTATCTGACATAAACCTCAGCGAGTCACCAAACAACGGAAGCCATATTATTCTTCCACTTTACACCGCCTGCTTTTAGCGATAACATCTCTTGCTCATAGCGTATGACACCAACCTCAAAAGGGGATTGCCACCTTTTACACACATACATTCATGCTGTAGTCTCTCCTTTCTATCACTCTCTTTTTCTTTAAAAAAAAAAAGCAGACACACAGTTTTGATAGCATCTACCAGCCACAGCTGGGCTTTGCTGGTGTTAGCAATAGGCCACATTTGTTTCCTGAGAAGTGTGAAGCGGAGAACAGGAGGTATCACAATACTGATCGTTGGGCTGTGTGTTTTTGTTGCATGTGCATGGAAGCATGAGTGTGTACATTATAAACAGTACATGTGCACTCCACAGTTTTTTAAACAAAATAAAGCAAATGCAAAGCTGTTCCTGAAGACTTTCAGGCAATTTTTCACTACAAGTATTGATCATTATCAGCAACTAACCCTAACAAATTATTTCCCCCCAAACTACGCTTCTTGTTTCTTCTCAAGCCATTTGCAGTGATATACAATGGTGTGTATACATCAGTAACCAAATATATCCACATTCAAATAAAATTCAAACTTAAACAGCCACACACAGTTTCAGTTAATCAGATAAGATGATTTCAGGCCTCTTTAAAAACTTTAGAGCACCGAAGAAGTAAAATTGACAAATTTCAAGATACGTTTTTCAGAGCTGGGTATACAATCTTGTCCAGTATTATTTGTATTACACCTGTTAGCCCTGTAGCCTATCTGACCGTATGGTGTGAACACATGTATGTATGTGAGGAAATTCATACTACCCAGAGATGAAGGAGGCAAATTTTCCAACACATCCTCATACCTAAACAACATTTTAGGTAGATTTCCCAAAACAACACATACGACGGTTCTATATTCTGCTGCACGGTGCTGGTTTCATCTTGTGATCGTTATCATGTGACTGTTGAAACGGAACAAAAATACTTAGGGTTAGTAAAACATCAGGGATTGGCTTACAAAAAGAGTCAAGTATAACTACTAAATTGAGGATTTAACTTGACAAATGTAATTGCGTCACGAGTTGCACTGAATGGAAGTAAACGGGAGGCCGATAATTTTGTGTGACCAAAAACACCACTATGTCATTGAAACAGTTGTAAATTAATTGATTTTTTACATATACTTTACCAAACATGTTCCAATGATGATACATGATTTTAACACTATATAGTAAGTATTGTATAATCACTAAAAAGTCAGCCAGTAGAAGTTAGTAATTAAGTAAATTGTATAGTGATTAATATGGTCAGCCTTTCACTCATGACAGCTGGGACACTCTGACTGTATAATACAGCAGAGGACAGACACACTGCTCTTTTACACCTGCTATGATAGTGGAGGCCATGGAACTACAGTGTGGCGAAATGGTCATGATGGTAGATTGTGAGAGTTAGTATGGATTTGCTGTCAGTTGGTCGTGCACTTTTCCTGGCTGTGACTGACTGATGGGTTGAGGCCTCAGGTAGGGAGCAGGAAGACAGGCTTGGAGTTAAGCACTACTTACTGTCTGGCTTGTGAGATATGCTCTCTCTCTCTCTCTCTCTCTCTCTCTCTCTCTCTCTCTCTCTCTCTCACACACACACATACACTGCACAACCCCACTGTGTACTCACGGATGGATGGACACACATAAGTAAGTGTGCACATGCGCACATGAGAAGATATGCAAAAGCACATGCATGCTTAAGACCCGAGAGCAAACACACACACACACACACACACAGAGACACACACACAGCGACATAGACACACACACAGCCGCTTCAGCGGGGGCTGATGACATGATGGATTGCTTGTGTCAGTGTCAGAACAGTCAGAATCAGCCTGGTGCTGATAAGGTGCACTAGACCAGACCTACCCCGCCCAACCAATCCAGCCTAATAGCTCTCTTCTTTTTTTACCCTGTGCACAACCTGTGTGTAAGGAAGTGTGTGTTTGTGGGAGTGTTACTGGTTTTATATTTATTTGCAGGTTTTTTTTGTCTGGATCTGTCTAAATGTGGGTGGGGAGTGCACAGTAGTATCTGTGTGTTGTGGTTGTTTTTGTGGCTGTGTTTGCATTTTGCTGCATATAAAGTGAATACACGTGTGCATTCATGTGTGTGCCCGCATCAGTTATTGAAACGGGTAGCGGTTTGGCACAACAGCAGGCTGAATTGAGTACCTGCAGAAACTTGCCACCTGTCGTTTATTATCCATCACCGCGACACCCCAGCTTCAGTTATTGATGATGTGTATGGTAATTCCACTTTTATCACTTTTGTGATAGGAAGCTGATACTGTGAATGAGGAAATGTGGATGGCGTCAAATCTACTTCATAACGTTTATGAATAGTTTCCTCAAACTGTCCTGAATTGACCATCCATCTTTCCTGATGGGCTTGACAAACTAGTCATATCACATCCATGGCTATATAGTAACTCACACAGTGAAGTGGCATCATTTAATAATCCTTATGCAGGTGTAGGTTATACATTAGCAATGTTAGATTTTACACCGCTAGACCACTGGGTAGTCAAATACAATTTTAAGATTCCCTTCCAGTATAAACTTCTCAGCTGTGCAACTTGAGTTCAAATGGGGACACCTCTGTAAACAAAGTAAGTGAGCTTGTTTTGTATTGTGTTCTCATTTGCCCAATTAGACCAGCAACACTGTGCTCTCCCAAGGTGCTAACTCGCTAAATGGGAAATTACACCATAAAGATAAGGGAATGTCGGAGGATGTTTAGGGTCTCAGAGTAGTGCTTTCAGCACGACTGCTCAACACAGCCTGAGTAGAATTAATGAACCCTCTGTGGCGAGATCCTGATGCATTTTTAAACAGCTCCTTTTCATTCCTGCAATGACATTTTGATTGCATTTGTTTCAGCAATGTCTGAATGAAAGAGAGCGAGGAAGACAGACACAGAGTCAGAGACTGAGAGAGGTAGAGGGCACATCCCCTAAAAATAAATACATCACTGTTCCGCCAAAGTGACTCTGACATGGGTTGTACAGACAGATATCACATTTAATATGAGGACAGAAATAATGGGTTTTGCAGCAAACTGTAATTTGATAGCAACTGATTCTTAATACCGCAAGAGTGGTGTCATGAATTCTACTAGCTGATGCATACGGCCTCAAAAAGAGTAAATCCTTTAATTCATAGGAATTCTAATGCAAACATATGGTGTAGAGGTTGAACTGTTGGTTTTTGTGTGTGCGTGTGTGTGTTTTTGGAGGGTTGCCGTGATCGGGAACGTAATAGGGAACTGATGTCTTACAATTCTTTTTACATCTCCAGAGATGTAATAATATAGGGATATATTTGGTGCACATGTGAGGAGAAGGGCAACTGAACAGTTTAATGACTTATACAATTAGTAGCCTTAGTGAAAGTACATTTCTAGAATGATATTGCACTCCTGTGAAAGGGTTACCCTGATGTTTTAATAGATGAGTGCCCCGAGAGAGAGATGGAGAGAGAGAAAGGGAAAGAAAAAGCTAAGGTCACTGATATAGCAAGGCACCATAGGATAATAAGCACCACAATCTCTGGTTACACATTGTTTTTAAATTCTTTTAATTGCATCTTCCCGGCTCTCATCAGGGGTGGCGACCCTAGAAGTGGGGTACAAGGTCATCCTCTAGCAGCAGCCTTTGAAGCCCAGGCGCCTACCTCTCTCTCCCTCTCCCCTCCACTTTGTGTGGCCTTGAATTGCAAATTGTTTTGAAATACGCATAATGAGCACGGTGGCAAAATGTTGAGGCTCTTTGTCTTTCCCTCACTCAGCCTTTAGCACACCTAAATGAGTTAAGATTGCTCTATTGAATTACAAACGATTATTTTACTTACTCCTACCCAGCACATGCATAATGAAAGAGGGAAGAAGATGGAGCAGAGGCTCCAGTGATTGTGACTGTGTGGACTGTGAACCGGAGACATGTTCATCGAGATACAAATGATGATTTTAATGATGCTACCTGAGGTTATTGTTGAGCAAACTATGTGTAATTATAAGCAGGAGGGAAGTTTTCAAATTGGCAGATATAAAACCGCCTATCCCTTTGATAGTCAGCTCCCATGTATACAAATCCTTTGTCTATGTTCTTAAAATACAGCCAGATTGGCTATCTCGGGTTCTGTGGCATATTGAGAAACAATGTGTTTTACAAGCATATTTAAGCTTGTTTACACTAAAAACAGCTGAGTTCATCGTGCCGTCATATGCCATCAAAGCAACAATACGTCTTAGTTCTGGACATCCACCAAGAGGCAGGTTCTGCCCAAGGTTTCTGCCTGTTAAAAGGAAGTTTTCTCGTCTCCATGTGCAATTGCTCTTGGGGGAAGTGTTGGGTCTCTGTAAATTATACTGTGGTCTAGACCTCTATCAGGCATGTGTCTGTCTGAGATAGGCCTAATGTCTGTTATGATTTGACACATAAATGAAATTGAATTGACTAAATGATAAAGTGCCACTGAAATGTTTGCATTGTTAACATGATCACATTAGTTGATCACCACCGCATTTAAATCCCAGTTTACAAGAAATTAACTAGGTATGGTGGCTCAACAGGTCAGGATGCATACTATGCAAAAACCTGGGTGGGAGTCCAGCTTTCCATGTATCTTAAAAAGCAACTGAAAACCTCATTTGCACCTCTACTAGAGCTTTCTGGTATTTATTGGTTGGGTGATGGACAAATTGTCGGCTATCAAGCTCTTGTCACCACTTAGTCTCACATTGCCAGACCTTCCTCCACAGCGCTGCGGAGGAGGGTCTGGCAAGTCCACACAGCATTCCGGTATGGGAGAAAAATGTGCTCTAGGTTATTGCCATTTCTTTAAACCACTCACAATCGTCTTGGGCGGCGCTAGGCGCCGGCCTCAATGACGTTGCCACTGCAAAATATAGCATCGGGAAGGAACTTGTTTTGGTGGAACATGTGTATGTTCAGAGGTTGTTTAAGTTGTGCAACAGAAAACTCAGATTAGACAGATAGTCTAGCTAGCTGTCTGGATTTACCCTGCAGAGATCTGAGGAGCATGCAGTTAACCATAGTCCTCATCCAGTCCATGATCACTTTATCAGGGTATCTGGGAAATTTGTATGCCTAGCTGCCTCCAATAAGAGATGCCTTCAGTGCTAAACCAAACATTTCAATTCACCCAAACAAATCACTTGAGTAATCACTGATTTACGGAGCTTGCAGATTTATCAATAACAGCCTAAGACTGCTACACAAGCCAAGAGATCAGACCTCTGTCACTGCAAGCTTATTGTTTCCTCTCCGTTTTTTTAAATCTAGAGTCATATTGTCCTCGCCGTTATCAATGACTGACTCGACACTCCCTTTGACACCTACACAGTGGACAAGATGGCTACACTCCATTCTGAGAAGCGATTAAGCTCGTCTTTGGGAGAGCCACGGTGACTTCATTGGTGGTTCAAAAGCTGCCTCTAAACTCAAAAAGAGCATTAGAATGCATTTCATGCTCGGCTCACTGAAAAGTGCAGAGCTGAAATTTACACCTTATTTGATGTCCGTCTTCCTGCTGTTAATTGGTAAAAGGATCCCTGACCCTTTTGATGTCCTCCACAATCCCCTAAATGCCCAAGTCTGCTAAACTGTTCGGCAGGAGATATACCCTGCAGTTGCCCAGCAATGTAAAGACTCTCACTCTCACTCTTCCACTGCCACCCCTGGCTTTTTTTTCTCTTCTTACTCTATCCTTTTCGGCTTTCTTGCCTTTGGTTTACGTCCAGGCTGTGGAGAAATAAGAGATGACAGTTGTTACAGATATGCCAGTTTAATTACTTGTCAGCTTATAGCCCATATCTCTGCTGCCCAACGCTGAAGCTTAACTTTTTCTAGTAGCTTAAAGCATGACCAGCCTCCAGTGCTTTAGTATTTAGCCATAAAACCCAGGAAATCTGAAAGATAAAAAAACCACGAACAGCTTTTCTAATTTTATGGGGGAAGAGTGGGCAGTTTTCTGTCACTGTTGGAATTGGCTTTCTCTCTCTGTTCCCCTCTGTGCAATAGTGACAGAAGAAGAGGGGCAAAAGAGAGAATCTTGTAGAGAATGAAATTACATCACATGAAGGGGTGCATCGTGTAGGATAAGCAGAACGTTTCTTATGGCTTGTGTGCCACTGTTGACACTTTTAAGTCGGTTTGCAAATTGATAGATGTGCTCGAGCCTTTTTTTTTCTTTTGGAAGAGGGCCATCCCAGACTCTCAAATCCAGTTAAGGCTAGTTGGAAAACACAGCTGCTGATTTTGCAAGCTTCCCGACTTTGGCCATGGTGACTGTAGGTGGCTGGTATCTGCAGGTGTGTACAAAGCCTACTTATGAAATTTAACACCTCATGGGATATTGAATATGGGGATTTAAACATGTTCCAATAACACCAATAGATTTTACAATGGTGGGGAAAAGGTGTATATACTGGAGGAATCAAGTGTGAATTATGACAGAAAATAATATATCCATAGATGCTTGTGATGTTGGTATGTTATTGCGGTATATTGAATTAACTTATTAATAACACTAATGCAGTGAATGAACCGTAGATTACATTTTGATACATGTGCTGGCAAGCAAAGCCAATTGATTGTTCAAGAAATGCAATCAACAGCTCTCTTGAAAGCCATTTTCATGTGTGGAGCTTCATTATTTATTTCCAGACCTCAGGTAGAAGCAGTGTGTTTCCTCAACTTATTCACCACACATTTGACATATCTCAATACCTTAGTAGTTCATCCTTTTAGTTCAATGCTTATAGTTTCTCCCTGTCTTTGCAGCAGCAACAACTAAACTGTGCCATGCATACAAACCATATTAGAAAACAAAATAAATACTATCAAATACAACCCAAAGCCTTTTTGTATTTAAAGAAATGTAATACAATGTGAGCTACCTAACACATAAGTCTTTACATTTTGCATGGCTATGATGATGTAATTGGCCAACAATATCATACACTTGCTTTTGATGTCATTTTGTTACACATTAAGGTAGCACAGCTACCAGTTTGACAGTATTTTTTGTAGGGAATGGAATACAATTTTACAGAGCCACACAGGGACAGGGATGGATGGCAGCGAGCAAAAAGAGCAGCAGAGTTTTGGACACATGCCTGCTTAGGGCCCATTGTTCAGGGTTCCCTCAGTGTTTATCCCTGGCTTTGTCTCCCACCATGATACATACTTTTCATTGAAGCAAAACAGATTATTTGTTACCATAGTTTCACCATTGCTTAGTTTTACAGCAAAGCATAATAGGTTTAAAGCAGGGGGGAAATAAAAGCCTCCTTCTAGGTAGGAAAAAAAAATGAAAATAACAGATTACCTGTTCTTTTCATCATTGATGATCACATTGTTAGTGCCTGGCAGAAGCTTTGGGTTGTCAATTTCTCAGGAATCTGAGCGCTTTCCCCCATTTCTATGCAGTGTTTTTAACACTTTAACGATATAAACGTGTTGCAGGGTATAAAAAAGGTTCATGTTGAAGGTAAAGGATATATTTTTAGGAGTGCATCAATACACTACTTATGTGAATTGTGCAATATTTTACATTGGTTATGATGAAGATTATTATTCCTCCCATTGTAGTTTTAAACAACACGTATATCGAAATAGATGTGAAATATTGTCCATGCACCTACAGTATGCTGCACTTTGCAAACAGAGAATTGGAATTAGCATGTAGGAAAATGCTGCAAAGAACATTTTTTTTAAATGAAATATGGAAGTAATGAACTGCTCTTTGGACAATATTTCTTGGCCAGAATCTACTGAGCAAACTCGCTTCCACTGTCCTACAAACACCCCTGTCATACTGTATGTATTACATTGTCACATAAAAGAGTATTGTCACATTACCCTCATGCTTCATTCTACATTCACTGTGCTGTAGCTACTTCAGTGTTAGCCTACAAATCGTGCTGATGATCATCCTGCATCGCTGAGCAGTAAGGTTTTTATACACAGTAGTGATGGCATTATTTTATGGCCATCATTTCAATGGGTTTTAGAATGGATCATAAAGCAAAACAGTTTGCAGTTCTCTCACAGACCCTCCGCCTCATAATGAAAAGCCAAGATCAGCTGACTGCTAACTCTATTTACAAGCTCACATAATTCCATTGTGGCAGCGCTATCAGAGTAAATACGCTTAGCCCAGTGATGCATACTCCCGTAGAAAATGAAAGCAAGATGAGATAGAGGTCACGTGGCAGCAGAAACACCTTTTAAAACACTTAATGTGCCTTAGCTGATGTCCGAAGCATGTAGGTTATTACCACAGTTGTGTGAAAGCTAATTAATGGATAATTTGAATGATATCCAAGACGGCTGGCTCACACAGTCGGTGGCTTTGACCTTCGCAAACCTAAGCATTTCTCACCCAGAGCCCTTTTTTTTCCGCCAAGGCGAGCCATCATCAGTATGATGTCTGCTTATTTTGTGTGATGGGACTTAAATTGAAATTCTGCCTTGAAGGGCGATATTAAAAGGGGTAGTCATGTGTGAAGATTGGTAAACTATAGGTCTCATAGATATTACAATTGACTGTTGAAGCTGTATCATTCCTCACATATTTCATAAACATGAAGATGCTTTGAGAAAAGAAAAGAAAAACATTATTATCCTCAAATACTGACAACTGGGTTCAGCAAATGCATTAATTGAATAATATATCTTTGAGGTATAGGTGTCTTATTACAAATGTAATTTGTGAAGCAATGCGGTGTTGAATGTAATGAACATCAGTACAAACAAAAGCAGAGCCGCTGATAATAAATGTAATGGAGATATAAGAAAAAGTGTACCTAATAAATTGAGAGTGGAGAACACTTTTCAGGGATTTTCTTTCTCTTTCCAGTGAGTGAGAGAGTGAGCGAGTGTGTGTGTCTGTGGGGGGGGCGGGGGATCTTTTAATATCGCTTCAAGCAAAGATATCCCATTTAGACATCGTTCAAACAGTTATTAACAGTATTGATTTATGTTTGAGTGATTGGAAGCCAGGGGAGGGAGATGAAGTCAACCGTCATGACCCCTCGCCTGGGGACGGAAACTGCCTGACACACATCACGGCTGTCTCACATGTGAAACTGCTCCTGCCTGTGACATCTTAGATTACTGGATACGGCCTAGAGTGTGATAACTGTGTGTATGATATTGAACTCGTCTTTACACTGCTTTCAAAACACATTGCTCTTTGTTGAAATATATCTGCTGTCACTGCGTTCACACAGGCATTTTGAGACAGAGAAGATGGGTGTTTGTCTGACAACGAGGACATATTATTGTCTGATATGTTTTATGATTCACGCTGTGAGCACAATTTTTATTTTTCGAATTTCTGTGCAAAGTTGGCTGTGTATCATAAAATAACATGTACAGTACATTGAATGGTTTGGTGCAACAATATGCTGAATATGAGGTTTAGAAAGACAAGCAGTGCCTGCTAATGATGATAATCTCCTCTAATGTATATAGTGATGACAACATTCAAATGCATTGCTGAAAGCATTGCGATGTGAGGAATTAATTGGACATCGGCTCATTGTTTTCTCTTGACTTGAATAGCTAAAACAGACAGCTGACAGTATGCTTATTTAACAGCAAATTCAATATCTTTTTTGGCATTTTCCCCATCTCTGCTTTTTTTGGTCTACATCCCATTAACTCAACTGGAGGAGCTTAGCATACCAAATCTGTTCTTAATTATTTCTTATGAATTCTTCAGAACCTCCCCCGGATTTGTAGTCTTGCCCACCCAAAATATGTGTGGAGTTGGCTAAAAACAGCACAATAGAAAATCATCTATTTCAAAGGCGGAACTGAGCTGTTAGAGATCATAGAACATTAGTGTGGCATGTCATTAGGTTATTACAGGCTTATCCAGTAATTATATTAAGTATATTACCATGCAACCATTTAAAGAGAGGACCAGTTTCCAGAAATAGGATTTTACAGCCCACTCATGACTTGCCCTCAGCAGCCAGCCACAGGACAAAATGTCAATTAAGTGGCTGCTGAACTAGATGGAGTTTGTGATCAAAGAATACAAAAAAAGATTTCCTTGTCTTAGAACAGGAGCTTTGGAAATAATATGGGCCTCACTTTGTACTCCTAATACATTCTTTTTTTTAAAAGTCTGTTAGCTATCCAATATCCATTCTGCTGTCAACATTTTAACAAAACCATTGCAATGTTAAGTCAGACAGGTTTGTTTGCATGGAAAGGGGGACAATGGGAGTTGAATCACTTGTTTTGGTATATTAATTAAAAATCTACTCTCAGATACTACTTTGTATTCATTTTCTTTTATTGCAGCAACCACATGCAGGCAGAACGGTAAAAATGAACCAATGTAGTTTACATCTGTTAAAGGAATACACTAGAACTAATGGACAGTTGTTTGGACTGAAATAGTTGGATCATCTGCAAACAAGTGACACTGCAGGCAGCAGTCTGCGCCCTCCACACGTTATTGAGCTCGCTGATTGAAAAAAAAAGTTTCTTTTAAGAAATCAAACCCAGCGACGGAATTCTCCACGGTCAAAAGGTTAAGCTTTTGATTGGAGCTGCTTTGAGGGAGAGAGAAAAAATAAATATTGTTTGATGTGAAATGAATACATGTTTGCATTCAACCATACCTTTCTGCTAGCACACATCCTTTAAAGTCTTGTTTGTTTGGAAACACTCCCATCTAATTGAGACCAGGAAATTCCCCCAGCGTTCTAGTGCCTAGATTAGAGGTAGTAATCCAAACTAACCCCAGAAATTCAAAGAACAGGCTCAAAACTAATATTTGAGCTCATGTCTCACAAGTGAGCCTATTGTTAGTTTGTGACTCGTAAAAAACGAGTGCTGTCATCTCGAATCTGCTTAGGATAGATAGAGCGATTTAAGCATAACTGCTGATCCTTTACAAACATGGCGAACGCTGCCTCAAAGAAGGCATGAGTGGCGATGCTTAGTGCACGGTTTAATTACGCGCTTATGTATATGTTTAACCTCACATGAACAAAACCTACACATATACATGTACTCACAGACCACACAGTCTTCCGTGTTCTTCCGGTCTCTGTGTGTGTGTGTGTGTGTGTGTGTGTGTGTGTGTGTGTGTGTGTGTGTGCGTGTGTGTGTGTTGTGAGAGTGTGTGTTTGGCTGGCCTCAGTTTCGGGGTCGGGGAGGAGAGCGGCGAGGGAGCTGACATTCGCCGGAGCCCGCAGAAGACGATTCCAGATGATTCCTCGGCATGCCGCTGTCAGAGGAGGCCATGATGAATGAAAGGGCTCCGGTGGGCCTCACTGTTTATTTAGACCTCTTGTTTCTGACACAGTTCCCGCACAACGAACCAGCGCTGAAGTGTCTCAGTATTAAAACATAACCTTACCAGACTACAATCAGCCACCAGGGGCTTTCACTCCCCCCTTTTTCCTAATCCAACAGAAAAGCCTGATTGTTCTCTATTGTGGAATTTGGGACTGAGACCTGTTCAGGACCAGCAGTGAGGGGCAGCCGACTGTGGAAGGCTTTCCAGTACATTAGGAGTATATGAAAGAGCGACTGACCAGGCTTAGATTGATATGGCTGCGTCTGCACAGGACAACATATGGGAAAGCAGTAATCCTCTCTCTGAGCTGGAACTGTGGGTATTTTTCTTGGGGATTTGAGTATAGGAGAGACAAATATGGATGGCCTGCTGTCCTGGAAATGGTGCAGACAGCTGCTGGTACTTTGTGGATGTATGTCCTGATAAATAATTGTTTCCTATCTATCATAGCCTCCTTTCACATCCTTGCTGGCTGAGAACTGTATGAACAATTCTCTCTTTCAAATGACAGTGCACTTGTAACACTTTTGCTCTGTATGTAGCATGCGTGTAAAACATTGCTTCTTTCCCTTATAGGCATAATATATTGCTGTTTCCTCTTTGTAAGCGGCATGCAGATTTATAGCAGTTTTCTTTTTCTAGTACACCATTTCAGGTTCATCTTGTCACGCCTCCTTCCAAGCATATGTCAAATCTTAAATGTTTTATTGTCTGCTGAGATCATGACAAATCAACATTTTGGAGTACTACCGGAATCATACACAAAGTAAACAACACGTCTATTCAAGATCACCGGCATGCCAAAAATGACTTAATGTGAGGCATACATGCTGTGCCTTAAGATATTGAGTTCGTGCTTTGTTTTTACTCCAAAATCGCAAATGTGATGCAGATATATGGAAGGACTGTTGATTTTGTCTGCGAGAAAAACAACTGAATAGGATGTGATGCAACACTGTGTTTTAAATGCTTCAAAGATGCCTTTCATTGAAAAAAGGTTTTGTTGACAAGCTCCATTCCCTTTCAGAATAAATGAGGAATGGCAAAAAAAATCAACTAACCATGAATATGCATATTCAAACAGTCAGAATATGACTGTAAATCTCTTTTCATGGGGTGAAATGTGCACATTTCTCTCTTTTATTAATTCCAAATCATATTCATGGCAAAAGAATGGAGGTGAGTATACTTGTGTATTTTGTCAAATGTGATCAAATTAAACTGGAAGCAGAATGAATTCTGTGTATTTGTATGCTAGTTTTTCAGAAGTGGTGTCCCGGTTTTAAATCCCCAAGTCTCAAGTGGGCACATCACAAAACCAACACAGTTTGGCAGCAAGCTGGCAGTCTTTTCTCGTATGAGGCCCAGAATTTAATGAGCATGAATAATGAATACTACTCAACATGCTGGTGACTGAGTAGGCTGCCAGTTATTAGGTCAATGAAGGCGTTGTTTAGCAGGGAACATTCAGTGTCTCACTGAATGATGGACTCCCACCATCCACAAATTCTACATATACTGGAAACAACTTTTCTAATGCGGCAAATCAGCAGATGGCAACAGACGTGTTGCACCAAATTTCATTTTCAACTGAAACCTCTTGATGTCTTGTTAAGACGTTATGGTCCTAATGGTATGCGCTGTGGATTGATACAGTTTGAACTCAAATTCTTATGTGTAACAAGTTGAATTAAATAAGGAACTATGAACTAACAAGCTGTACATATACCTACACTTCACATTATTCTTCCTAAACTCAACAGGCAATTTTCCATGTATATTTAAATGATTGTCTGCTCATCTTCGTGGAGTACACTGTCTGATTTCCGCAGGAAACCGTGATTTATTTAGGTTCTGTAGAGTACTGTTCTAAATATACAGTATCTTGCCCCACTTGAAAACTATTAGTCAACCCCATGTCTTCTAATACAGTGATAAGTGTGTTATATGAGTTGTCAAGTACACGTTACCTAGAACAACCTGGTAAATACCGAATTCCAATGCAGGGAGGTGCGTTTATTGCCCTGCAGTTACAACTCCCATGCAATAGATGCAGACTTGCAGAGGAGTTAAAGGATAAAAAGAGTGGGGCGAGAGCCAGAGGGAAACACAGTCGAGAGAGAGCATCCAGCAGGAGCAGAGTGGCAAGAGCCATAGCATGCAGATCAAATGCTCCAAATCTGTCAATCAAAACAGCTGTCATTTCAACAGCCGCTGCATCGAACAATCGGATGATTAATTATTGACAACCTCTGTCTTTGTTGCCTTCTCATAGCTTCTCTCTCTCTGTCTGTCTCATTGTCTCTCCCTTCCCTCACTCCTTTTCTTTCCCAAAGATTAGACACAGGCTCCAACATGAAAGCTGCCGACCTGTGTTTGGGTCTGTCACAAGTGATTTCGCTACTGGTGCTGCCATGCCTCCCTATCCCTCTTTATCGGGATATCCTCTCTCTCTCACTCTCTCTCCATGTCTGTCCTTCCTATCTTCCCACCCTCTGTTGCTATGGCACCTGCCAGGTCACCACAGGGACCCTCATATCTCCACTCATCCGCCTGCTCAACCCCAGTGTCGATTCTATCCAACCCAGCTTCATGTCAGAGAAAAGCAGGAGTAAGACCCCTCGCTGTTTAACACTCCAGAAGTTAACTGGGGTCTCTCTCTCTCTCCCTCCTCTCCCTCCCTCTCTCACTTCCTCCTCCAGAAAGACACCTTATTTTCTCCAGAGGGAATAAAAAGAACACATTCTCGACACATTGAAAAGGTATAAGGTAGATTTTTCTAGTACAGGTAATATGGATCATATTAAATGTTTTGTGTCTTTCCTTTTTGTTAGCCACATACGAACTACATTCAAAGTCACATTCTGTTTGTGAACACCTTTGCAGACTTCCATTGGTTTTAAAGCCACAGAAAGTACCTTGGAAAGGGACGAATGAAAGAAAGTTCTTGAAAGATGAGATTTACACTACTTAGATGAATTATACTGATGATGGTATGTATATATACTTTATAATTCTCAGTGTAAAAGTGGATGTGGTCATGTATGTAGCGCCTTAACTCCAAAGAACTGCCTAAAAAAGAAGTATGACATAATTTCTAAAGTAGGCTACCAAGATTATTCCTCCCATGTCAGCTACAACTCTGATGACATATACACACACACACGTAGTGTAATGTAACTAAGCAAGTAGGCACTATGCTTGAGTACAGTTTTAAGACACTTAACTGGAGTATTATTACTATATATGTACTTTCTACTATATAATTTGTATTTTTGTAGTATGTGTGCGTGGATGTCATATGTCTGTGTGCCTATGTGTAAGTATGTTGTGCATAAGCTATTGGACACCTTAATTTCCTTCTGGATAAATAAAGTATCTCTATCTCTATCTATCTATCTATGCCACTTTATGCTAGTGTTTAACATTCCAGAGAGAGATACTGTACTTTTATTTCCCACTACACTTATTTCACAGCTTTGGTTCTTATTTTTTTATATTATGATTTTACAAAGATAGATTTCACTGTTATAGATTCAACCACCAATCAGGATGTGAAGTAGTGGAAATATTTAATAATATTAAAAGCGTTGGTAATAATAATCTAGTCATTATATATTTTTCTTTATTTTTGATACTTTAAATGTATTGATATTACTTGTGTACACTTTTTAATGAGGGACTTTGTAATTTTTTTTTTTCATTGAAATATTGCTACTTTTACTTAATTAAAGGATCTGAACACTTCTTCTACCGCTGGCCAACTCATGGTAACCTAGTGATAACTAACTGAGACTACATATGTGCTAACACAAACAGTCTAACCTGCTTCCTGATGCCATTTAAATGTAAATGAAGTGGAGAGAATTATGCCAAGTGTGGTTAAAAACAGGATTGTCTTGTTCCTAGTCAGGTAGTAATTTATAATGGGAAAAAACATCTGCATAGCTGGGGGCTGCCATGTCTCTCACTGCCACCCCATCCTGTCACAAACACGACGCTCTGGGCCCTGATGCATCCCATCCAGGTATCAACCCCTTTTCCTGTCTCGGACCATATGTTTCTGCTATTTCTGTCAGTAACATCCCATTTACAACAACCACTGCTGGTTGTTTACAGAAGTTTAAGCTCCTCTGATACATTCCTGCTTATGTTTGCATGCTTTTTAGCCCCATAGATAATACATGAGCTTGCTCGCTTGTTTTTTAACGAAGGGGAGATGCTGCCATATGCATGGAAGAATAAACGAAGACCTAAACTGACAGCACCATCTGCCAAACACAGTTGACGTCAAGAGAATGGCCCCCGCTCAACATTGTGCCCGGCTCTCAGGAGGATGCCACATTGTCATCAGTGCTAATACTAAATATTAATAATTTGTTGACCCCAAAGTGTTTAGAAATCAGTGATGCAGACACATATTGCCCTTCTGAATGGCATATGCAGATGTCAGGTGGGCACCACCGGACTGTGCAGCACAGTGTGTGTATGTGTGTGTGTGTGTGTGTGTGTGTGTGTGTGTGTGTGTGTGTGTGTGTGTGTGTGTGTGTGTGTGTGTGTGTGTGTGTGCGTGTGTGTGTGTGTGCGTGTGTGTGTATGTGTGTGTGTGTGGTGTTTTCCAGGAGCTCAGAGACAACTTCCACCAGGACTGTCATGAATATTACATCTTTCCACATACCCACATAGCTCCTCCTCTTTCCCTCACCCTCACCCTCTCGCTCTCTCTTTCACACACACACACACACACACACACACACACACACACACACACACACACACACACACACACACTCACACGTCAAAAAGCCAAGCTTAAGGTGTCGCAATAAACCATTTATTGCAGCTAAATGAGTCACTCGCAACAACGATCGTACATTTATTCCATTTAGTGAGCAAGTCATTAAATGAATAATACGACAATGCAGACATTTTGTACATAATAATTTATGAATATACAATAACACATATATTCCATTATTGTTGTGTTATTATTCAGTTGTCTCAGTTAATGCAAAGTTAAATATTTGTATTTTTATAAGTTAGTTATGAATGCTAAGTGAGTGGATTTTTAACTATTAAGCAAAGAAATGAAAATATTATCAACATGCCTTTATCAATAATGTGGCTTATTTGGACAATACATGGTAAACAAATACATGTTAGCGTAGATAAATTACAGACTAAATAAGGTCAAATTATTGTCTTTCCATTTAATAATAGCCATATGATTGCAAAACACTTTGCTGACTCTTACAGTGATTTGTGGTTGTTTGTAATTTTGTTAAGTACCTGCACTTCAATCTGGTGGTAAGGTCAATTCTTTAAATTCAAACAAGTATATGAAGTTATTGTAAATGAAAATGCTTCTATGCTGTATGAGCCCCAGATTAAAAAAAAAGCAGTGTATCAGTCCTGATGGACTTCTCAGACCTGACATGTCTCTCCAGACACTAGATGCATTTCACCTTGGCATCTGCTGTGATCGCTTCTGTTTTTCCTCCCATACGTCTTTATTAGTTCGTAACTGATGGGGACACTGCGGGATGTCACTTGATGAGAGGCACCATGTCGGTGAGACTGATTTATTCCCAGCATTTGCTCTGCGGCCGTGCCAACTGACCCAGTCCAGCCTGCTCCCCACGCCAGCCCTCCACACTCTCAGACCCTAACAACTTGGAGAGCTCTGCTTACCCTCAGAATAGGACCCATCCCACCAAGGTGCAGTAACTTTATATGTGAAATACCCCCCCGCCCCGAGTCATTTCACAGATATCCGATTGAATTTCGCCTGAGATGCGAGTTGATGATGCAATGAGTGATTCCGCATGCCGTCAGCATAAGGCGGTTTCTGCTGACGTTTTGACCATGAGTTATAGCAGTACGAACAACCAGACACTTTTGCCTTAATCCTCAGATCACAAGTCGGTTCATATGGACAGCGAGTTTCAGATGTTTGGCAGAATATAGTGGCTACCATCTCAGGGATAATGTGGAGTGGACGGCTATAGCATCAAGCTTGGATCATGTTGCTAAAATCTGTTGAGTGCTGTTTTCACCTTCAAACGGCGACAGTAAATGGTGCTAGTAAAACAGCAAACCATTGACAGAAGGCGCTGGAGAAAAATATCCTTGATTTATTTTATTTATTTACATTTTTGTTTTGTTTTTCAAACCAGATATCCTATGCATATTTATATTCTGCTCTTCTAACAGGTGCCACTGTGATTTACGTACTATGATTATTGGTGTGAATGCTGGAGGCATACACAACCTATGTTCTTCTAAATATTCATTATTTTTCTGTACCCTTGTTTTGCACATTAACTCCTTCCACATTTTACAACATAGAAACTTCATTCAAACAGCAAAACGTTCAGCTCAATTAGGACATTCCTGCTCCTATACAAAATTTTCATAACTTTCATAATTTCCGTAAATGTCAAAGTTTTCGGGGAAATTTTCCCCATTAAAGCGGATGGACCGAATGTTCAAATTTGCCACCAATTCATACAACGTTCTGGGCATTGTTCAACTATTCAATGACATTCATACTAATTAAACCCATTCCCACTTTTTCAACTAATCTTACCACTTCACCTACTTCTTACACGTTCAAGCCAGCAATCCAGTGTAGCGTCAGCCTTTCAACATACAGCACTGGCAGCGCAATTTCTTCAGAAATTGCATGCTCTAGTTATATGTAATTTTCTTAAGAATTCACATACTCATAGATTTGAATTGTTAAGTCATACCACCTGTTATTGACTAGAACTGTCTTGAAGTTTTAAAACTCTATAAGTTGAATTACAAGAATTACTACATTAATGTGCTGCACATGTGCTGTTTTGCAACATATATATATATATATATATATCTCGATGAACGTCCCTTCTTATCAAGCCCACCAATGTATGATGTTTTTCACTTCAGGTTCATTTCAATGAGGATACAAGCATTGGTAGATGAGTTCAGCTTGACAGAAAGCCTTGTCTGTCACTGTTCAGGAAGCAACAGCTCTATTACCCAGCTAAAATAAGGGTTCTGGGCGTATACAGTCCCCCCATTGATTGCAGCGAGTCACAGGGCTGAAATGCATTTGTTGGCAGGCGGCAGAGGCAGACACAAAAGCATGGGTGGGTGTCAGCTTTTAATTGTAACTGTCTTGCAGAATGGGTGTTGTTTTAATATCCTGTATAGATTTTTATGTAATACACTTACTTGTGCAAGGCAGCCCCGAGCAAGAATCAATTCAGCCCAAAGGATCCCGCCCCCCTACCCTTTTGTTAAAAGCCAATCTTGTTTTAATGATGCATGAAGAAATATTCAAGCATTGACATTTCACTGTCAGGTTTCTTTAGAAAAATCAATTAAGATAATACAGCTTTGACCCAGTTATCCAGTTAATGCTTATTAGGGATGTAATATGATTTACTGTCAGCATTTATAATTCTTTGCATCTCATCCCATTAGCCCTGTGACTGTTTCATAGAGCGCCGTACAACGGTCACTTCTAGGGAACTACAGTCGCTGGGAGCTGATAAAATGGAGTGGAAAGGAGTAATGACATTGATTGGGATTGGTGGGCAGGTTAAATGTGAGGCCCCTGAGGCATTCTCTCTCTCTCTCTCTCTCTCTCTCTCTCTCTCTCTAGGTTTCACTCTGTCTGTCTCTTTCTGTATTTTCTTTTTCCACCAACCATAACGTGATGGAGTAGCGAATACTGCCCAGCTGTATGTGATGATTTGTCAGTATCATAGGAATCCAACAGGGACATTTTTTGTAATTTATCTGAGTTACCTTAATTGTCTTGGCTACCTGTCATGCGCACATATTTAACTCTGGGAATTTATTAGATTCAGTTCATCTTTCCCCACTGTCCCCGACTCTACATGCTGCAGAGTCATGATTGTAAATGTCACAAAAATAACATTTTAAACAAGTTTAATTGTAGGGTTTTGTCTGCATTATATTCATCTTGACCTGGACATGCATATTTGCAAAGAGAAGTGGTGGAAAGTACAGGACAGGTACAATGTGGACTTCCAACTTCTACTCCACTAAAAGCATGTACTTGATCATCTTAGTTAGTTACTTTGCAGATTCAGATTAATAATACAAAATATAATCAACAAATAAATTATGACGATATATTATGTAAAACTGTATATGGGCAAATTCCCAAGAGAATTGGCAGATGAAGTATATAAAGTAGTTGAAAAAAGCCCCACCTTTAACAGCCTCAACATTAAAGAGATGTAGAAATGAATGCATCAATAATTAGAAGCCAATAATACAATAGGCCTATATGTTATTCTGCATAAAGAGTACCTTCACTTTTGGTACTTTAAGTATATTTTGACAACAATACTTTTGTACTTTTACTCAAGTAACATTTTGCAGGACTTTTACTTGTAACAGAGTATTTCTACACTGTGATTTTGCTACTTCTACTTAAGAACAAGATCTGAGTTACTCTTCCACCACTATCAAAGAGTAACATTCAGCTTTACTGTAGGATTAATATACATATGCAAAAAAATGATGTCAAACTGAAAAAAAGATTGAGTAGAACCATCCACCAACTAAACAAAAACTTTCATCCAAACATAAAATTATGCCTGGAAAAGAAATAAATAAAAAAGGTGAAAGAAATCCTGCTAAGTGAATGCCGTGCACAGCGGGAACAAAAAGCACTGAGTCCCAGGGGGCATTGTCGAAGATCACTGATGTCTCCATAACAGAAAATGTTAAACCTGTTTTACATTGTTAAATGCCTTTTTTCCTCGCTTCAAGTGCCGACATTCTGTGTTGTAGGAACTAATTGTCGTGTTGAAAGGAGAAAGTCAGGCTTTGAGTCACTGTTTCTGAACTCTGTTCAACTCTATGGCATTTCAAAGCTGTCACCAGTGAACCTCGAGAGCTGCAGCGTCACTGCTCTCAACATTAACAGAATGGCATTGCTCTGACATCTGAGTCTGCTGGAACAGGAAATGTTTAGTGTGCTGGAATTTATTCACAAGGTTTGTCTTTACTGCGCTTACTATTCATATTATTTCAATGAATTACAAATGTTGAATATATTATAGATGCAGATCTATATGTTAACAAAAACAAGTGTAAATGGTGCAGCATTTGTGTGTGCATTTTAGAGCATGTGTTTTAATGTGTTTTCACAAACATAAGAGTAGGCCAATGTATCGACTGTACCTATGTAAGTGTCCACAGTGTGTGTGTTCCTGCAGTGAAGCTAATGCCTGTACTGCTTGGTGCCTGCTATCATCTGTCTTAAGGTCCGGGGTTAAGTGTCAGAAAAAGTGACACTGTCTTACTCTGCCCTTTAAAAATAATCTGAGCAAAGAAGGAAACACTAAATGAGGGCTGATTCCTGTCAGCTTAAAATTAAAATGTGCCTCAGAGGAATTTTAATTGAATCCAATTTTGTGACGGAGATGGTAAAATCAAAAAGAATGAACCCAGTGTTTGCCTTTTATCACATCTGTTTAAACCTTTATAAAACAACTAGAAAATCACACACAATGTATTTTGTAAATATGAAGGATATATATATACAGTAGAGGATTGTATAGCCTACAAAGCTGCTGCTAATTGTGTTTTTGAGACAAAACAAAACCAAAAAAAAGCTGTGGCAAAGTGTACAAAGGGTGCCTGTTGTTTTCATTTAAGATACACAAACTCAATTACGATGCTTACAACTAAGGAATATGAAATCCGCACATTTTACCCAACCTGTGTGAGTGAATCCCCAAACACACTTTAAACTAACTCCTGTTTCACTGCTGCTTTGTCTTTTGCTTTACTTCTGCAGTCATAAGCCGAAAAAAAGCCCACATCCCTCCCTACCTACCTAAATGCATATCGGCAATCCACCGACACAAAGGCATCATCTGCCTGTGTGTACAGAGCAGCAGCAGCCACTTTGGATCCTGAATCTCAATGGGCTCATAGTGCCTCCGACGCCCATCTGTTCCAAGCCAGTCAGCGAGCCACTAAGCAGCAAACTTTGATCCCCATGTAGATTTTTTCCAAACCCATCCGGATTTGCCTGCCCCTTAAGAGCCATTGTGAGGCTGCCCCCGAGTACAAATTCTAGATTCATTATGAGTGTGGGCGGCAACCTTTGTATTCCCCAAAGCACAGATGTATGCAGACAACATATTGCTATTTGGTAGTATAAAAGCCTAAGCCCATTGTTCATTGTTGGTTCATATATCACAAGTAGCTCTCTAATGCAGAAAGAGCAGAGCACTTGCCAGGAAATACTTGTCGTTAACATTAACCATTAAAGATGTACTTCTCTTTACAGCATCACTCATACTTGACCTTAACACCTATTTGTTTTATCTATTTCTTGTCGGTTTGTTGGAGAATGCTTCAATTAGACTGTTGTTTAATTCACAAATGACTACATGCTTGCGCTACATTTTACATTTGATCTTTAATTATTATTTATTTGTGCAAACTCCATTTTTTTCATAAAACTCCCTCATTGTTATACACAGGTTATGTTTTGAGAACATATTCACGAGCAACTGCTAAATATTACCAGATTTTTTCATTTTTTCATTTCATAGATGCCGTTCCCTAAACACTGATAACATCTGCATTTAAAATGTTTCATTCAATGAGATCTACACACAACAACAAAACCTGCCTGTGGCTTCAAAATAAATACAATATTTTAAAAGATCTTACAGTTCAAATGTTAACCTTTTTTATTTATTTTTAGCTGGCTGTGTGGGAAGGTGTTTGTGTACCTTCCTTTGCAAAAATCGAAAAGAAACGTGTCAGAATTATCATATAGAAAATGTGGGTGGCCAATAGGTGACAGGCAGGCATTAATCCTAAAAAAAACACATAATTATGAAGAAAAATGTTGACTGATGAAAAAAAAAAAAAACTTGCACGGTGACACCTCCACATTTTTTTCCGTTTTTAGAGACATGACAGCGACATTAGCATTGGTCATTAGTGGCAGACATATCCGTGGAGTGTCGAATACAGAGGCTCATACGCAGACCCTATTTGGTTACCTGTGTGACAGGCTTGTTCAGGACACCAGAAACAGCTGTCCTGGCCTGTGTGAGCCAAAATAATTAGGCCTGTCATCTCAGTGCTCTGATTTCCCCTTCAGCCCGCTCCACAAAATGCTAATATTTTGCTTTCATTGTCACATTCACCTTGACACGGATATTGCCTTGGCGCATAACTGGATGAGATGACTCTAAATTTGCATTGTTCGTTCTAATAAATTTGCTTCCTCTGTACCTCATGGCAGGACCCATCAGATAAAGTCTCCCGGAGTGTCATCAATCATGGCCCAGGCTGACAGACGGCTTTCGCCTTCATTTGTTACAGAGAGGAACACGCTTAATTATTTGTACTGTAATTAGTTGGGAAAATGTCAGGAAATGTCAACTCTCTGTTCACTGTGGAAGGGCTCTGCTTGAAAGCCACAATGACTGAAGTGTCATTAATGCCACGTAACAAGACGAGGATCAGCTGGAGGAAGGGGGGGTGGGGGGGGGTGCTTCTTAGAATGTAATCATGGAGAGAGTTAGAGGGAGACACAAATCAGCAGTGCTAGCTAGCATGATGGGCATCTTATTAGCCAAGCAGCCAGCCAGCTGCATTTTTCAACCACATCTTGTTTCCCTCCGCTTTTCTCACACTGGCACGAAATAAAGGCAGCAAGTGGGGAAAAGAAATGAAGTCAAGTAAACAATTCCGGCTTCCCACTCGCTGTCAAACTGGCCGTACTTTGCTATGTTATATTGCCTGTCATAAACAGGCATTATGCCAAATACAAAAACAATGGAAAGGCTTCCCGCTTGAGCCCTCCTTGCTAAAGCACAACTTTTACAATGCAATTAAGTCAAAATGTACCTACAGAAATGTTATCTCTGAAGTAGTTAACAGGCTGATCATCTGTCAATACAATAACAGCTTTGGTCTTTTCCCCCTGAAGCCAAGCCCATCTATTTCATTGCATGTCTCTCCTTTAATTACACAAAACAATTATTTATTGCAAAATTAGAGGACAAAGTCATTAAATAACCTTCACAGCGTATTATACCACTGCTAATTATTGCATTCAACTGCTAGCATCTGTGAAATACATATTTTAGTGCCTATTTGTTTTAGCGACAATTGGCTAATGTGTGTGGACAGGCCAGTTGAACACTTATCCAAAAGGCAAGGCAATTTACACTTGTTTGAAAAGGGGGGAGGGGACACAGGGAAAAGGGAAATAGGAATCACATAAGGGATATCTTTTGTTTTGGAGGAAAATATGTAGTATTATGAGGTCCCGAGGGGGTTTCAGTGGCCATTCGTCTTTTCAACGCCTCACAGTGGGAGTGTGGCGGAGCAAGGATCAGCCCGCTACCTTGCCCACCGACAGGCACTGATGGTCATCCAAGAAGCTCCTTAATTAGCCTGCAATCTGGCAACGACCCGTGTTCCTGAGATGTGGCAGCCCTGTTTAAATATGATGCCAGATGCAGTCCCACCTTCAGCATGTCATCTCATTGTCCTAGGAAGCCACAGGGAGAAAGAGAAAAGGAGAGAGAGAGCACAACATCCCACAACGCAGCATGTGGTGCGGGATATTGTGCTTATTGTGTTGGGCTTATTCTCCTTTTCCTTGTTTCTATTTTGCTTTCCGTCTTCAGCGAGTACTCTTCGCTGTGCTCTGACACCCAACTGAGAGGGAGATACCGTGGGAGACCTGAGGTGACCTTAAAAACTGCTGGAATTTTTCTGAAGGTTTAAAGATTTAACCCCAAAGTATAGGAGAAGATTGCAGTGGAGTGTATGCAGACATATGCATGTAGCAGCCAAACATACAGTAGTAGAGTGGGTAACACATCCGCTAATTGTGTTTTATCCATCACATCATCTATGAAGTCTCTGTAACATTACTCAACAAACTTAAGATAATAACTGTTACATGGGTGCACATGCAAGCGGTTTATATACCACCATCAATAGACACAAGGCACACAGGCACATTTCTCCAACTCAGACCACTTTGTAGGGCTGGCGCCATGTGAATAAAGAATCTAAAACTGGAAAACCATACTACGAAAACCCATTAAATCCAACCGAGTTTGACCTCCTTTTATACAACACTGTAATACACCATATTAGACTAATCTGTGATTCAATATGTAGAGCAAGAGCAGGCATTATCTAAAATGGTGTAAACATGTCCCAGAGCCGTCTCAGATTCCCTTTCTTATAATAGTTTTTATTTCAGAACATATAAATACTGGATATGCTGTAATACTAACAACAGCCTCGGTTCAGCTTGTTTGCTCATGTGCTTCCTCCAGGATTTAGGCCATCACTGCACACAACTTTGTGTTGCTGCACTCATAGTAAATGTGGATAAGCTCAGAGGGCCGAGGATTTTTTATAGACTAGTCAGTACAGCTCTTTCATGCTATATATATATATATATATATATATATATATATATATACAGCTTTTCCGAATCACTGAAGTCCACTCACACTCCTTCTGCTTTACAGATCTGAGCTTAACAAATTATTTAGCAAGGAAGCATTTTTGGTTGGCTACCAATAAATTCTTGACATATAAGCTATTTATTAATATACCACATTATGTTGAATATCACTTTTTCTTTTACAAATATCTGTGTAAATCATGCATTCATTACCCATAGGTCTACTTAAATGCAAAGTTAGTATCATTCATTTGTTGCTGCCTGTATGGAGAGGGGAGAAAATCTAATCAATTTTCAGAGAAAACAAAAGATGCAAAAACAAAAAAGGAGAGGTGGGGGATCGCGTATAACATTAAGAAACATTGAGAAATATCCAATTGTCTGAGCAAATGTAAAATGCCAAAGCCTCTTAGAACATTGTAAGTCTTTATTCAGTGATACATTATCATGCATATTTCATATGGGGAGATTACTAAAACGGAATTGTGTGTCTTTCTGTTGTATGTCTTTATAATTACACCTTGCAGCCATAGCTGCGTTTTCCCCCCTTTTTCCTCCATATTCATGAAAAGCAGACTCGTAATTTGATAAAGAGACGCTTGTGTTCTCAACTTCATTCAAACGGCATCATGGCGCTGTATTAAAGTGGGCATCTGTGTTCTCGCAGCATTAATCTCTTCAAGCACATTCCAGCTGCTGTGATGTGCGAGAGGGAGATAAGTCTTAAACAGTCTAAAGCTAAGCAAACCAGACAACTCTATTATTGGCTTCATAATTGCTTAATTAAACTTTTGTCACTAATCATTATGAGGGCAATAGAGCTGTTATACAGGCTTTCTGTCGAGCAGGGGGAAAAAAATCAATAAACTGTGTTGGGGAGCTGATCCCCCCACGTCTCTTTTTCTCTCCCTCCTACTTCCCTCTCTCTCTCTCCCTCCCTCTGCCTCTCTCTCTCTCTGCCTCTCTCTCTTTCTGCCTCTCTCTCTCTCTCTGTCTCTCTCTCTCTCTCTCTCTCTCTCTCTCTCTTTTTGTCCTCCACAAATGAAATTCATTGCTGCCGGTTAGTGATCTGTAGGTCTGGAGCTCGACTGATATGAGCTGCCATCACCATTTGAATTGAGGGGTATTCAGTAGCACATGAATATGAACAAATGGCAAACATAAATCTCTTGCATGAAGTACACCTTCTATCCCTTTATTATGGAACAATTGACCCATCTAAAATGAATTCTAATGCCAGGGAAAGCATTTAGATTTAAATTACACCGTGGGTCCCCTGGACCTGAGAGATGACGGCATAAAAAAGATTAATATGCTAATTATTTTTTTCCTCCCCTCTTTTTATTCCTCTTTTCGACATTTGCGTAGGGTTATTGTGAGCCTTGTAAATAAGATGACTGTTTTGTCAAGGAATGACTGTAAGGTTCCCTTCCGTAAAGTATGCTTCAGATCATTGACATGAATCTAGCCATGGCATTATCTTTATTGTTTTTTTATTAACCAGTTTTGTCACCTTATTCAAGCACTTCATAAAATGTGCGTTCAGATGTGTGTGTGTACTCAATATGCAAATAATTATTCTTTCACCACTGACCCAGAAAGTCCATCAGATGCAAACGGAACATGATGCAGATTCTCTCTCTCTCTCTCTCTCTCTCTCTCTCTCTCTTTCTCTCTCTCTCTCTCTCTCTCTCTCTCTCTGTTCAATTCAAAGAGGCTTTATTGGCATGAAAGTTTTAATAACAATGTTGCCAAAGCATCAAACTACAATTTGTCCAAATATTCGGACAGAACACAATCAACAGCATGAACATTAGCACAACATTAAGATTGATTTATATTAATTATATATACAGTATATCTCTCTCTGTTTAGTGTCCCTCCAGTGCAGTCAGAAGCACCCTTAGATGGGCCATTACAGGGGCCACTGTTCATTCCAAGGTTCTGCCAAATGATCACAGTTTAAATTATGTTGTTTTTCATATCCTTTAATTGGCCTGGCTTTGAAAAAACAACTTTTTAGCTTTGGATGTGTTGCCATAGGCAGCCAGTTGGCAAGAGCGCAATAGGGGCAAAAGCCTCATTTCATAATTTGTAGGCACTTTAAAGTTGGCGAAGCCTCTGCGGCAAATTGAAAAGTGTCCAAAATGTAAGAAGGAAAAAGGGCTTTTTGACTGTGCATCACCATGAGAATACTTGACGACATGGTGCAATATGTGCCTTACCTTGCAATTATTGCAAGCATTATGTATTGGGGTAAACCTCAAATGACTTACATGTCGTTATCATGTTTTTTACATGACATAGGGAGTGTATTGAACCAACTTAATTTTAAAAGGCTGTCGTGAGTCAAACAAAGTTACACCATACTGTAGGTCTTTTAATAGTAGTGGAAACAGTAGCAGTTCCTTCTCTAAACATCACAACACTTGAGCTGTAATTAATGCAAAGTGGTATCGTCAATCTAGAATGACGTTTTAGCAATATTGGACTTGACTGGTTATATTGGCAAACAGAGCAAAAGTACAGTATGTTAGCTGTTCTAAGTATTTGGGAACAACAAGTAAAAATATAGGCTAGACGTGAATAAAATAACTTGAAATAAACAAAGCATATAAGAGAGATCTGTTGGCACTTCATAAAAAAACTATTTTTTTGGGGAAAGAAACACTTGGCATCTGTCTAAATTCAAACATGATCCATTTCACATGGTACAACAAGAACTACTGTTCCACTCAGACAAGCAGACAGTAGAGGCCAGACTGCCATCTACAGTTATAGTCTTCATCAAAGACACAGTTTTACACGTTTGCTGTACTACCTTCCCACTGTTGCTCCACCCCGACCATGACTTGTAAAGTGTTATTACATTATTACTTTAACAAAGATTCTGATTCTGATTCTGATTCTGATAGGGGACTAGTTTTTACACCTTTATGTGTAGTCTCTCAATATGTACAAAACCAATACTGAATGCCTCTTTTTTTAACCTTCTGAAGTCCAAAGGCATTTTTAGATATCTTAAATTTTCCTTTTAAGGGTTTTTGCATATAACCTGAACCTGATGTGTTTCATATCAAAATGTTCAGAACTAACTCAGCATTCTGTATAGTGAGGCCCAAAATTGTTTCAGAGCAATGTATAAAGAGATAATTTGGCCCTAAAGCGAAATATTTTTCAAATCTCTGAAAACATACCTAAACTCAATTGTTTTGGTGCTTAAGATGAGTTAAAAAAAAGTCTTGGGTTCACAAAAGTAGCGTAATATATTAATAAAACAGTAAATAAATGTCTAAAATGAAATTTTGTAATATCGCTTTTTGAGTAGGAGTGCTGTCAAACATCGCTTGGACTCGCCGGTTTGTCTTTTGTCCTCAGAGGGTTAAAGATTACGAAATGGACCTATCTATATGTATCTAAAATGTTCTGAAAAAAATCACAAACTGATACGCAAAAACATCATGTAGCTTTTAATGACTTTCCTTTAGAACACTAATTATTGTATTGCAAAACTCATAATGAGAAATATTAATTATAGCAAACTGGAGGGAAAAAGTTATCCTTGGTTAGTCCAAAAACTTAAATATAAATACCATTTAATAAATTAACTTCCGCTGTATAATGGATGGCAGTGCTTTCTGCGTCTCAGCTGAGAGTGAGCGACTCTGTTAATGAATTGCTTCGAAAGCATCTGAAGACAGACTTAATTACAGAGCCCACAGTTCTTGCATTATTATGCCATATATCCCCAGCTGAATACAATTCAGCAGCTAGATAAACAAATTTCATGGCAGCCTTTATGGCACTACTTTCTGGCCAACCATTGATACCAGTGTTTATTCGCAGGGCTGCGTGAAGCGTGGCAGGCATGAAAATGTGGCATTAAAAGTGAAATCCTTCATTTTCATCTCATTAAAAAATGAAAAAAAGTGAGTAGAATGCAAATACAAAACCATAAGCGTGTACGATACTTACCATATTCTTCATATTCCCACCAACGGTTCATTATGTGCTGAAGTGAACGAATGAGGATAGATAGTAGTGGTGTGATAGTACACTGTATATGGTGACGGATTTAAACTGTTGGTTAATGGGGTGAATGAACTAGCTAATGAAGAGTTACCGGATGATGTATTGGTCTCAATTATTGCATTTGAATTGTTTGATATAAATACATTTTAAAATACACATAATTTGCAGATACTTAAAGTAACATGTAACTATCATTTTGGTTGTGTGGACTTTCCTAGCTGCCTCATACCCCCGGCCAAACAACTAGGGCATTACATACTGTATGTGTGTGTGTGCTTGTTTGCAGCTGCGATCCTTTGTGCACAATGTGTTAACCCTTTGCGGTCGCACACACACATAAACACACACACAGGACAAGACACTTCCTCTCCATTTTGTGTGTTTATGTGTAACCTGGGTAACACTGGCGACAGGGCCCACGCCCTGGGGCCCCGCCATGCCTTCTTACACCTCTCATTTTCAGTCTGGGGACTTCAGCCTTAGTGCAAATATCTGTTTTTGACTCAAATAACACAACTAGTCTGTGGACAGCTGTATTTTACACAAACCCTATAAGATTATAGGGGAATAAAGGTCCTTAAGGAAGGACGGAAGTCTATGTTTGTTTATTTTTTTACCCATGGTCCTGAAGTGCATATTATCCTGCAACAACTTTTTTTCACAATTTATTTATTAATGCATTTGTTCATGTGCTCCCAATGGTATTTACTTTTTGGCTCAAATAATTTATATATAATATGTATGATACGATTGTTTAACACAGTCATTGTTTTAATATCCTTGATCTAAAAGGAAATCATTCAATGATATATTTGGATTTTATTTAGCATGTAGCAATTTATATATATATATATATATATATATATATATTAGTTTTCTTCTTTTTTCTTTCTGCTAGAGGACATTTATCTGAAGTCAAACAGTGTGTTGCCTTGAAATGTAAAGGAAAGCAGTAAAGTGCCTCTTTAAAGTACAATACACACAAGCGGAAATCGTATAATAGCACGTTTGTTTCTCCCCTAATCCCTAAGCATTCTCAAAAAAAACAAAAACTTCTCACTCCGTATTGAAACATATAATTGCAAGCTTTCCAGCTCACAAAGGTATGCCCAGGTTTTCGGCTTGATAGAAGTAGCCCGGTCAATTAAAATAATTATAGTATTTCTGTGATAACTGCAAGGTCTGGGTATTTTAGAACATTTAGGGATTTGCAGTTGCACATAATTGGAGCTGTGAAGTCCAACTCCTACTTTTCTTATATAGCAACTGATTATATGGATGGGCACACAGTCATTTGGTGAGGGTTAGCTTTAATACAGTGTTTCTTAGTCCGTGGGAGTTGACCAAACATGGATCACAGGTCTGCATGTGGTGCTCTCTATAAGTCACGTGGATGTGTTTAAGGATGATACTGCATTTAGGTATTTTAACAGTTTGAAGTCATTGTGGAATAAAAAAAAAAGTTAAAATAAAAAATAAAATAAAAGAATCAGTAGTTCAGAGCAAAAGGTTTTAAAATTTGGCAAAGGATAACAGTTGTGGGTACATATACATATATATCAGGGCCAAGTTCTCATATAATGTGTGCATGGAAATAATTATGTACAATATGTCTTGTGACCTATACCGAAATATTCATTATCATCATTCTCATTAAATCCATTACTACCACCACCAATGTGATTCTCATCAATCGTCATCTTGTTCATGGTAATGATCGAGCAGACTTTCACTGCCTGAGCTTTTGTGACTTCACATTCCACGACAACCAACACACGCCTACAGCAGTCCCATCACAACCAGCCTGGTCCAAGGCCTGGCTCACTGTTGAGCTATTAGTGCCAGCGGCAAGCCAACCATAACACTAGCCATAGTTGGAGCGATAGCCCCATTTCAGTGTGGGGTCAGCGACTCAGCCATATTGTTAAGATGATTGTTCTGCCAGCCTTCTGTCATGGCTGATGTGGCTGGAGCGCTTGGCTTGGTAGCGGCTGCCTGGCTCCTCGCTGCCTGGAAAGCGGCTTTGCTGTAGGCAGCTCTGAGGCTTTAAAACCCTTATTGTCTATCTTTTTCCCCCGGCTAGCCCCTTTCTCACTCTGCTCGCTCCGTAGGATGGTCTGGAGTCAGAGGGAGAACGAGAGAGGGAGGCAGAGAGGGAAGGAAGGAGGAAGGAGCCAAGCACATTCAAGGGCCTGGTCCAAAGTATCATGATCAGCATAGGCTTTTACGGCAGCTATAGCCTGCATCCCACAGCATTGTTCAGCCCCTTTCTCCCTGGCAGCACTTTCGTTTGAACAGAATTTTGACACTGCAGTGGGGAATTCTGCAGATTAAAGGGGACATATTTGGTACACTTCCTTCTTGGCACTTTATAGCGTTGGGGGAAAGTGCAAATTTTTTAATCAAGGCATTAAGTAGGAATGGGCAGCAGGGGTGTTATTTTTCTTGCGTTTATTCTTTGATTTGAAATATTACTCATCACAAAAATTATACTATCCAGCCATCAATCCGTTCAAAGTATCTGTATATTTAGAGCAGAAAATGTGCTCCTAAGCTAACAAATGTTCTCTCTATTTTATGTCTCTCTCTAAAGTATATCTTATTGATTAATCATTGTATGTGCGCACACGCACCAGGCAGCTATGGTGCTGAAGTTCTTCTCACACACATGAGACAGTTAGGGAAGAGATTGACACCATTAAGCTGAGGCAGGACTTGTTTCATCATATCATCTGAGTAACATGCCTATTGTTCAACTCTCCCCCTCACTCTTTCTCTCTCTCCCTCCTCTCTCCCCTCCCTCTTCTGTCCTTGCCCTCGGAATGAAAACACACCTTCCTCTCTGTCAGAGCATCATTCTCATCCAGGTGTAGTTAACCCTTTCACATTCGTCACAGATTGAGCACACCCCTGATACCTCCTCTTTTTGCTCAATGGAGCAGCCAGCCTAACAACTAGGCTCAAAACGTTTTTGATTGCTCAAATATTTGTATGCCAATGTGTGTGTGTGTGTGTGTGTGTGTGTGTGTGTGTGTGTGTGTGTGTTTGCAAATGCTTAGATTCTTGGAGAGAGTGATTCATTTAGGGGCCCCTCTCCACTGCTCAGCTGCTCCCTGCCTTCCCCAGTAATTAGCCTAGTGTGGCAGCCACCTCTCGCTGCTCAGTCTGGGAGAGACACTTGACACGGCAGACATCAGAGAGATTTTTCAGGAGGCTCTCCCGGCGCCCCAACAGCTCTTAATTAACCACTTAGGTATCCCCACTCGTTCCCCCGGCCGGCACTTTCCAAATGGTAAGGAGGTTCTGTGCCACGGATCTAAACACCGGGGGAAGCGTGCTATCAAAAGATCTGGGTAAATGAAGGCTTGTGTAAATTATTTTTAATGATTCCCTCCTGGCACATCATTATGTTTGTAGTTACACACAGGCACTTCTGAGACGGCTCATCTTCGCTAAGGTCATCAGCAGGACCAACTGTAACTAGCTGCTAGTCTGTAAATGGCTTATTAATTAGTGCTGTGGTTTTACATAGCTGTGAGCTCTGATATATAGTGCAGGGATCGTAATTGTGCGGAATCGAAAATGATGATGATGATGACGACGATAACCCATCTCCAGGCTATTTATGCAAATTGCCTTCTCATATTAGAAAATCATTACCTATCCAAACACTGCAACACTCAGCCTCTGTGAATTACAATGATGGATTTTATGATAATTGCGATTTAATTTTCATCCTCTCCCTCTCTCTCTTTTGTCTGTCTGGAGTTTGAAAATAATTTGGTCATTGTGAGTGCTATTAATTGTGTATTAGTTTAAGCTGAATGGATGGGTTTATTCAATTTTCTCTGAATTGAGATTTGTAAGTCCTCATTTTGTGAAACAGAAGATGACTTGTTCTTTCTTTCTTTTCTTCTGGACGGGATATAATTCAGGAATATTTACATATACTGTTTTGCCATGAGGAGATTTGCATGTCCTCTCTTGATGATTGGTTTTGCCCACTAGTTATAAACCTCAAAGAGCAGTTATTAAAATATGTACCAACACCTAATATTCTCAATTTAAACATGTATGAGACTGTAAATATTTCTATATATTTTAAAGTATGTAGTACGAACAATATATTATATATAATAGTAAATGCCACAGTATAAACATGGACTCTAAAATCTGCAATGTTATTATAAATCACAATTTGTATATAAAAAAAAATATATATATATATACTAATAAATATGTAAATCGAAAGAAAGCTATTCTACTCAAATGTATACCAATGCTTCTTCTGAATCATCCAAACAACGCAGAACAGAACAACACAACACCACAGAGAGACACAACAATGGGAGTGATCAACAAGTTCTGGAAGGCAGCAATTAATTTGAGGAAATTTCAGCTTCCCTGTCCAGCGCTGAGAGATACTGGAAGGGTTGAATGTAATTATCTGCCAAGCTCCGCTCTAACAAGTGCTTTGTAGTTCAGCATTCAAATCTCACTGAAAGCCTTCAGAGAGGCAAAGCCAACTTTGCATTCATGAGGCGAGCAAATACTACAGCAGCCCTCCGTAACCTTGATGAAATGTGCATTTCACCTAAGGCTATGAGAGGTGAACATAAAAACTCAAAATCATTACATTAAAACGGGTTCCCTCCCTGACAACTTTGAAACAGCGCCTTGGCAGATCAAAAACAATTGACACTTTAGTCATTTTTAAAAATCTTTTTTCTGAAAAGTTGGAGGTTTACACGGACAGGTGAGTCTACAGCAGGCAAAGCGTATCATGGGACAAACTAAAGAACACGAAACATAAAATGTAGTCAGATCTGTGGTTGTGCTTTTACACATGCCATAAGCAGGGGGTCTCCCTGGCTCCATGTATCGGTTCACCCCATCCAGCCACGCCGCCCGCCTATGTCTCTCTCAGAGCCTGTTGGTATGCTGACAGTATCCAGGCTGCAATCAACATCTGCTAATTTCTGTCTATTAACCGTATTGTCGTAACACACGATCATGATGTTTTGTTTGTACGGCTGAACTGAGACTTATGACCCTAATCCATCATCTGCTTGTCATATTTTTATGTGTTGTCTGTGCAGTTCCCTGCAGCCCAAAGCAAGCATATTACAAGGCCCTGTTTAAGTTATTGGCCAGCTGCTAGAGCCGTGCCCAGCTGAAGAGGTCATTGTGTTTCTCTTTTTTTTATTTTTTCTCGCTCCACTTTCCTCTCAGAATATCACACTGTAGCACAGTCTATGCCAAGCATAATACAAACCGTATGTCCTGAGAAGCTATCCTTTGCATACACTGTGCCTGAATATTTTAGCAGGCCCCACATCTTCCCTGCACACTAGCAAAGACACAACGGTTGACACAATGAGGACATGTTTACTTCTTTTTTTTTCTTAAATCAATGCAGTGTCTATGAAGAAAAAAACAAATCTGATTAGAAAACAGTTATTTCACAGCTTTGATAGCTGCATTCACTCTACATGCATTACGTATTTACGAGCAATTGCTGACAAACTTTGAAGAGCATGAAACTCGTACTCCATTCAATAACATATAATAACGCCACTGGAAACAAAGCAGGCAAATGTTCTGACCTATAATTTGTAAAGATTTATGTTTTGCAGCTGCTTGAATTTCAATGTCATAAAAATATTTTTATTAGAATCCAAATGTTCTGCTTGTCAAGATGCAATGTCACGTACTCCGTGGCAACAGTCGGGAAACAACTGCCATTTAAGATACGGACAGTGATAGCTTATGATTTGATGCTGCATCATATTTGGAGAGACCTACTGGGTTAACCTTACAGCTATAAACCATTAAAAAAAAACTATTATGTGAGTAGTTGTCCGTTCTTAAATTATAGTTAAATCACTTTACAGCATGAGCAAGAAATTGGTACCTAATTTAACACATGACTAGTATTTCCTGTACTGTCTCATTATATCCCTTTCATTTATTATTTAGTGTTCTATTTTCTTATCATTTCTCAGCGATGATGTTCATGTACACTATTCCTATCACTGTCCCTGAAGACAAAGTCTTCTATAAGGACATATTGCTCAATACATTACCCATTGTATGGTGAAATTGGGAATGTATAAAGCCACATTGTACCATCTATGATAAATGTTATTGTTACGGGGTTTCTGCCCATTTTGAGATGAACGGGCTAAGAGCCTTCGCCCATTGTGAAATGAATGGCTTTAGAGTAAATTGATGCATATCACCGCAGACTGGAGAGCCTTTCCTTTTCCCTGCTCGACACTGTGTTGATAGACACGGGCAGTATTTTTCCTTGTTAAGAAAGGGCCTTGTTTATTCTGCAGGTAACGATCCAAATCCAGCAGACATTTGCCCCACAGGAAGGGGTGCGCTCACTCAAGTTTGTCATTTCATTTCTACTGTGAAATCCATTAAGTCCACACACTGAGGGTCTCTTTTTTCATGCTTGTACAGTATTTGTCTCCTTTTCTTTTTTTTTGGATGAGCTGGAAGTAGAATCTTCTTTCAAGACACACAAGTTCTGAATTAGAAAACTTGATAAAATAATCTGACAAGTTGAATCAGAATTTGATCCATCTGCCTCTCGTGTTGCACCAATGTACATACAGTACAGTAGAGACATGTATGAAACATGGCAGTGTGTCTGGATTAGAGACTGTTGATGCAATATCCACAAGTATTTCTCTTGATAGCATTTGCTTCTCTAAGTAGGAAGGGGAGCTAGAGTTTCACACATTTGCTCCCAGTTGGAGTGTTGTTTTTTGTTTGTTTTGTTTCTGTTTCTCTCTCTCCAGCAGATTTCTGGTCAGCCATGTGAAATTAATCTGAGAGAAAATAAACAGTGGAGCCCAACAACTAATACAGTTAATTGTCTTAGTGCTTTTCTGGCTGGCCGCTCGCTAACAGCTGGTCGTACTGGCTCATGGCACCACTTCAGCCAGCCTTTGAGATAATAACTTTTGCATCTGCCAAAGAAGTGGCTGTTACTGCCCACAGAATTTACAACTCACAAGTGGAAACACAGACTCCAACAGAATTTTCTATGCACGGGTCTTTGAATTTTATTAATGTAATGCAAACACAGTCCTTCCAACACATTAAATTGTTGATGTTATGCGAATACACTCTGGAATTGCAGATCCTCATTAACATTATTTGCATGTTAATCTGCATCTTTTTAATTAGTGATATTATTTATGCACATAATTTCCACCCGGTGATGCCAAGTCGCAGGCACATTAATTAATCTACAGAGATGCCAAACTGTTTTTCCTCCACTTTTATTTGTTTACACCGTGTTCTGGATTTAGGGGGAAGTTAGAGGGGGAAAAAAGGAAGAAAAAAAATGCCTAAAGATGAATAAAAGTAGAAAGACAAGATTAACTAAAAGTCCTTTTTGTTTTCATAATTCATATTGTAATATTAGCCAAATGTCACGTGAGTATTTTTCTCCCCTCTTCCCTCTGTGATCTGTTATTCAGTTACACTACCTTGATGTATTATTAAAATCCATAATGGACTCCTGAGGCTTCCCTTGCTTCTCTTCTTCATTTACAGAATATAGTCAGTGTTATTCTAATCTCCCTACAACACCGTCATGCCTAGGCAATGAGCCACCAGCCCCAACCCCACCACCTACCCAGCAGCCCCCGTGAGATCATCCACCTCTACACACAGCCACCTGATAAACACTCCAGCATGGCTCATAGAGGCTTGAGATGAGACTCAGCGATGATACTTTATGCAAAGCACTGTACTGCTACATTCCTACAGTTTTATCACTGCATCTAAATGACCCTGAGATATGCAAACTACCTTTTTGAACAAGGAGGCACCATAAATGTGCTGTAATTTAATCGATTAATTGTGCTCAAACTTTGATCGTGCATGGCTGTAGTGTACATGTTCGATGTGATGGATTGCGAAAAGCTTTAACATGCAAATATGCAAACTGCACTTTTTTTTATTTATGTCTGCAACTTGATTCCGTGTATATCATTCTCATGTTTTTCAGCCATCCAAGCATTGGGCAGGGTCAATTCAAGCAAAAGTATGCCCGCGTAGCTTGGATAGTTTAGGTAAAACAGTTATTATAATACAATACGTTTTAAAAGAGTGTGTTGCAATATTCTGCAAACAGCAGAGTCGGGTGGTACCATAAATTATAGCTTACAGCACACCTAAGAGAGAGCAGAATGCTAAAATGCAACCTAGCTGTAATGACTAACATGCTACTCTGTTTATTAAACATCTGTTCATACAGTATGTGGTGACATGATGTCATAATGTGGCCATCTCCTTTGCAAACAGCTGGCAATATGTTCAAATATTGATTACAAATATCAATGGTGTTGTACATTTTCAAATACATGCCTTAGCACCTTGTTTATGGCATGATGTGCATTAGGAGAGACAGAAGAATAGAAAAAACTATAAATACTTTTTAAAGTTTATTTATATGTATTCCTGTATCCCTCTTGATTTGGGGATTTGACATATTTACAGTAAATCTAAAAAAGTTGGAGAAAACATACACTATGTTTAAAATACACAAATCTTAACGCGAGTCATATAATCATTCTCTCGTGATCATTAGAGTTTACTGGTAATTGTGATTTATGAAATGTTTTTGCTTTGCAACAACAACTTTTGCATTTGTTTTACATTCACAATGTTTTGAATGATCAACTCAAAACTCATTGTAATTGAATTCTAGATATATTTATATATTTACTGGTGTTATCGATGAGGGTAATTTCATATGTCATTATTGTGTATATTCGCAAGCCTTAATTCTATCTCTTGTTTTACTTTGTTTTAATTTCTGTCTGTATGCATTATTTGTGTATTTTATTTTGGTTCAGTTCTTTAAAATATATGCAGTATGTAGAGTTAATTTCAGTTTTAGCTTTAACTTTTTGTTTTCTAATATGTGTGAGAGCACAATGTGAAAACAAGCCCTAAATTATTTGTTAGAATGAGGTTCGATAAATGTGAGTGATACTTAAAAGGCTCATATTATAAAAAGTGAGATTTTCATGTCTTGCTTGATTATAAAGCAGGTCGAGGGGCTGTATAGATACTGTTAAGTATCAAAACGCTCAATCCACAGAGAAATTCACACAGCCCGTATTCAGAAATAGTGCATTTAAACAAACTGTCAGGACTTTCGTACAGTTGTGATGTCACAACTATACTACGTAGAAAGTGCAGCTACAGTGCCGTTACAATCATTCTACGGCTGCAATGACAGTGCAGAGACTCCGAGAGCGCTGATGCAGAAGACCCGGAAACACTGACCAATCAGAGCAGACTGGGCCTTTTTAGCATGGGGGCTTAAAGAGACAGGTGGTAAAACGGAGCGTTTCAGACGCAGGTATATTCAGACAGACAGTATGAAAAAAGAAAAGTGTTTTTTGAACATTTAAGCATGTAAACTAACTACTTTTAGTAGAAAACCAAAATACAAGTATACATCTGAAAATGAGCATGATGTGGGACCTTTAACAGTAACAAAGAAAGTGTGTGTTACTGCTCTGTATCCGTTTGAAGTCATTATAGAAGCATCATACTCCTACTGACCTATATTCATTTCTATTAAAAATAAAGACTAATTAAGACTTAATTTCCTTAAGTGTTTCAGCATGGGAGTTGTGTTAAGCAGCTTTGTATACTGATATTGTAAAGGATATTAGCTTCATCCATTGCTGAACATAAATGCTGAATAGTAACACTAGGGTGCAATTACATAATGCAGACCCCCAGTCTTCTGCTTTGTTAGCCTGTTATTGGAGATTATCCAAAAAAGAAACAATCCATCCAACTCTAATAAACTGAAAGCACAACGACGATTAATGAGACGTCCAACAGAGACAATTCCTTGAGGAAAACAAAGTCCAATCATCATTGCACATGGTGGTTTACATACATACTTTAACTTTACTTTATTAATAAACTGAAAGAGATCTTAGAATCTAACCAAGGACACACATTTGATAATTTAGGGTTTTAGCATTAGTTTAAACAATGATTTATCATCAATTTTCAGCATGAATCTGGTGACAGCCACAACATCCTGAGAAAAAGTTTCCAATCCCACAACTATTTGGCATTCTCTATGAATACTGAATATTATTTCCCCAATTTTAGAGTGGTTATTCATTTTTGGGCCATTTCTTTCACTCACTAACAAAACTGAACTTAGGATAAATGTGCAGGAGCTTTGCATCAAGGCTGTTGCAAATAGTGCAACTTCCACAGTGGCTTTATCTGAGTGGGCTACAAAGGCAGCAGTAAGCTGGCTCCTAATGTATGATGTCCTGGAACAATGATTCATAGGTTGTATCGCATCTGGGAGCTGAGATACTGTAGCAGAAGATGTCAAAACATGATATCCACAGTTGGATCAGTTTCACAATTACCATTAAGTTATGGGCTGCATGGCTGTAACATTAAAATATAGTGTCTTATATATGAGTTGTCTGCTATGTTAACATGCTTTTTTACTGTCATAAACTACTGTATCTATGGTATAAGAAACGTGAAAATGTTAACCTTTGTAAAAGCCTAATAAAATGACAAGTTTGGGTCTTAGACATGAATAATTACCCTGATCAAATCTCATCTGAGTCTCTCAATTTGTAACAGCTCCTCATCTTGCCAGTGCACATAGTTGTTCTGTTATGATAATACCAGGCCTAAGCTCTCAACTTCAGAAGGCGTCTCTTTTATACCGCCACTTTTCAAAGACAATGAAGTTAGTGACAGCGGTGAGGCAAATCCTTCTGAGGGGTTTGTGTGGAATTTACAAGCTTACAATGCATCGCCAGTGGCACAACTGATACCACAGGTAATTTGGCATATCATGTCCAGGAACCAGATCCTTAGAAGGGAATGATGAAGAAATTAAAAAAAAAGAGACGGCCAGAATGAAAGAAATCTGGTGGGAAAAAGGCAGACTAAAATCTTGGCATTCCAGTGGCCATTCACATGAAACCGATAAGTCTGAAAAGCCAAAAGACTCCCATTTTTCTTCCCCTTGTCTCCACCTCCAAGAAGCTGATGAAAGTGCCTTTTGTTTCTTAAACGTCTTTCTGTTGTGTTAAATTGTGGAATAATTGATATGTGGTGAGGATGTCTCATACTTAACTATGATCTGAACAGAGTTTAAAGAACACAGCAGTTGTGAGACAATCCTGTACATGTGCATGACTCCCACACTGTAGGCATGCAACATATGTGTGAGATATGCAAACGTTTTTTTTTCTCTTTTTTAACTTGACTTTGTTCGTAAATGCGGGTCAGTGCACATTTATCGTTCACTTTGTCTTTGCCACTTTTTACTCAAACTTAGTTTCTTATACTTTTCTGCTTTACAATGTGCATCTCAACATGACATCATTAAGCTGTTAACATTTAAATAGTAAATCCTCTGAAGTTAAAATCATAGCTGTTTAAAAAGCGATACCAAGGAAATGGCATTTCACAGACCTTACTTTGTCCAGTCCTAGGGCGACTCAAAAGACAATTTGTGATTATTGCAGACAATTATGTGAGGAAGTGATATCTCCCCCCTTGAGCAAAGCAGGGTGGTTTAAGATTTCTGCGCCCAGTTTTGTTGCAGTCATTATGGCACTGCACATCAAGATGTCCCCTTGACCCCAGTGACAGACTGAGGACTAGCCCCCACAATATAATCTACAGGCTTGATTTTCCATGTCAGGGGAGGACCCTAAATGGATTTTTTAATCCTAAATTAACCATGCTATAGTGTTCAGGTGAAAAGTTCTCTCCACCACCCTATTATACTGGGGCAAGTTGGGTCTGTAACCTGAATCACTGGATAAATAATGCGCTAAGCCCCCAGTACTGTATAGGCGTTACACCGCAACAATGTGTTTCTTTCTTTCTGTTGATGCAACGGACTCCTCTTTGATGCGGCTCTGAAATGACTGAGCGCCATAGGCTATTTTCTCCCTGTCCAGGCAACTCAATAGCCGGTCTGTCTGGCCTGTTTGTTTTCGGCTAATTGCCTCAAGATCTAATAAGTTAGTGATGATGTACGTCGAGTCACCCGTGACCCCTGCCAAAAGAAATATGTCGCACTAAAACTCTCCCGGGGAAGGAGTAGGGTCCCTCTTTTTCAGTCTAAATATGTCTAGCCTTCCATGCTCCTGGTTTCAAATGTTTGGGTCAGTACGTGTTACGAGTAAGGTCACGAGAGCCCTGTAATTACGATATTATGCAAGGCATTTAGGACAAGAATAGGGGAACTCAAAACCTACCTAGCTCGGGACAGAGGCGGAGACCATGAGTGCAGTTTGCAGTTCAGGAGACATTGAAGGAGAAAGAGAGCAATCTGTGATTAAGTATATTATAAAAATGGTCAAAAGCATTAGTGTGCCAACATGTGTTTCTTTTGGTGATGTCATTGGTTTTACATACATTATTACTATTAAGTCTTATCACATACCATTCCTGTATTTCTATATACTAATGTTTTGTTGCTGTAGTTTTATGAATCAAAGAAAAGGAGGTAGATGCTAGTGATATACTGCACAATGTTGAACTGCAGCAGCTGGGAACAATGATGCATATCTCTCACAGGTCTTGACACACTAAACAATATCCCCTTAAAATAATCCCTTATTATTAATAAAGGTATCAGTGAGTGGAAACAACATTGCTCTATGGAGCGCCAAATCATGCATGACAGGCCATTAGCCAGTTAGACTTCGGGGAAACTGTTAGCATAAGGTTAAGTCTTAATTGTGTGGCTTTTCTTATTAACATTTTTGCTTAAACGTTAGAGGGATCATCTCTGTTGCTGTTGTAAGCATCACAGTACGGCCTATAGTACTGATGAGTATCCAATAGTATCCAGTGTTTCCTCCAAAAACATATTTTTGGGCAAACTACTTATGGTAATCTGTTTTTACTTTTAGAATGTAAATATACCTTCCAAAACCACCAAAATAAATGAGATGTATTGCATTACATATGCATACAGTATATGCAGTAAATCAATGCTTTAACTAAAAAGTAAAAAAAATGACTTTATAAGCTATTGTTTAAGAAGACAAAATACTAGTTAAGATACACTCAGGTTGCTGCACTGACCATGCATGGCTCATGCATTTTGATTGCTTATATTTCTGTGGGGTTATTTATTTTTTCCTCAGCGAAGTATCTATGATACCCCACCTCCTCCTCTTTTATTTTCTGAACGACAGACAGCAGTCCAAGCCAAAAAGCCATTTCACCTGCATTAATACACAATGAATAATTTATAAATCCCAATTATTTGGTATCATTTATGCAAAGAGTGTCACACAAGGCATACATAAAGCATTAAGGATGGTTAACCCATAAAGGAATGGAAGACTAGGAGAAGAGTAGAAGGTCACACCTGAAAGTCAGGTTGCTTTTTGTTTTTTTCCCCCTCCCTCTACAGTATCTCACTCACTGTCTCTGTTCATGTTATTTTCACACAGGGGAAACTAGCTCACTATTGTCCACAATACACGATATGCATGATACATAATATCCGAGTGAATTTATGTCTACATGATGTATATAAGTATTTTTGTGTGATACATTTACAGGGAAGAAATTAACAGTGGCTCAAGGAGAATAAAAGCAAATGACCAGAATGGAGATAGACAGTACAATAACATGTCAAACATCTTGTTCATAGACTTGTGCTTTCTATTGTGGTGCTATTGATTCAAAATCACATTTCATTGCTGGACTAACATAGTACTCCATTTTGCTGTGATCTCCATATCTAAACAAATGCAATTACGGTTGGGTTAGCGATGGTGCTTCCCTGGAGATGGACCGTCCCCCCCTTGTTGCTGACTATCTCCCCCACTAATCCTGTCTTAGAAGGGTCTCTGTTAACAGGGATAAGGCATTGGCCTGGTATCCTGGGCTAGTAAGCTAAAGCTTATGTACAAAATGCTATTCAAGAGGCGCTGCCTGCAGCTATTGGAGCTGCGTAGATGTCCATATAATTCAGCCAGCCCAAAATACGAAGGAATTTAGCCATGGCTAAATCTTGGAGACAGACGTGGACATGTTTGCTGATAAGGAACGGGGGCCTATGCGGGAGTCTTATTTGGAATCAAATTGATGCGTTATAGAGTCTGGAACATGGAGATCTGGTCTTTTCCAATGACAAATCCATAAACTCTCCAGCAAATATGCCCTTACTGTTAAAATCCCCGCTGCTCTGCCCATCCTTACTGTGTTACAAATCATGATTCTCATTCAAGCTATGGAAACCACTGCATCAACCGAGCTTACAGCAGTAAGTCTACAGTATGTTCGCAACAATTGAGCATTGTTTCAGTTTTTGTCATGTCTGTTGCGCATATAAGAATCGAACAGGGTTCATTGTCTACAGCATCATGTGGTAGTCTAACACATCAGTTCAGTGGTTGACAATATACCGTATGTAGGTCTCTCTTAAACAGTTGGCTGAAAGTTTAATCATTATGAAGGGTCAAGTTTTTGACCCTAACCCTTTTATGACAAAGCGAAGTGCTTGACACCAAACCTCAGTCAATTTACTCCTTCTGGTGTGAACAAAATACTTCTCAGTTTCACACATTTGGATGGATTAAGCTTTTAACACTTGGTGAAATCCAGCACTTATCCTACAAACACTTGTGAAGTGTATGTGACAGTGGATCTATATTAAGTGTGATGAGCAAGCTTCACAAGACCGGAAAAAGGCAGCACATCTGTTCCCTGGCGTGATAACTTTGAACAATACTCACACACTCTGGTTTTCAATGACAAATGGCCAGTAAGCGACCGGTTTCAAATGTTAAGAACGGTTTCCTGCGAATGTCCCAACAGAAGTGCATTTGTGGTCGAGCAGTAAATCAGCATATTACTTAAATCTGGGTTAGGGTTAGGTACATCATCTTTTCACTAATGTTATCCCGGAGACTATTTATTAGTTCAAAGTCATGTAAACTGATATTCTGAGCTCACTTCCTATGTTGAAAGCAATTTTAATGCACCACAACAATCAGGGGCAGCTTTGTATGTTTGTCACTTACATTCCCGCATATTTTATCACACGCTCTGAGCCACATTAATATCACACTCCCTTTGATGAGGGATGATGCACAAACATTAGTGATACAGAGAGATACGGTGCATATGACATGCTGGCTGCATTTGTAGATATGTGACCTTCGTTTGGGATTTCAGAGGGTTGATAAATAATAACATCAAGGGTTAATGGATTTTATATGCTCCTCAGTCTCACTGCTGCAGTCACCTGATGAAACAGTACATGCAACCTTGCCCTCGAGGGAAATGGGAGAAGCCTGTCAATCACCCAATGCCTCCTGCTGTTAGGTCTAGATACATACATACAGACACACACGCATGCATACATATACACATACATTTGAATATACTGCTTCTACCCACCATGCCATACCACCAGAACCGATTCTTGATTGGTTTGGTGAAGAACCTTAAAATGTTCAACAGCATCTTAAATTCATCATTGCAGATGTTTATTTGTCCGCTGAGGCTGAGTGGCTGTTCTTTTAAATCTTCCAGCATAGACCCTAATTGAATAAACAGGCCTCCCATTGGGAGATCATTTTATTACAGGTGCATACTTGTTACATTAGGGCCTATCAGTAGTTTTGAGTATTTATTGTTTGTCACATGTGGTAGGATAGTACTGTGGCTCACAGCCTTCCACTGCTTGCTACAGGATGCATGTTGCATTAGCAATTCATGAATTGTCAATTACTTACTGCTGTACAGTTTAGTCACAGATGATAATGAAGATCCATTGTACTAATGAATCATAGCCTGCTTAAAGCTAATTTTAGCCACCACCACCACACAATATTATGAGCATTTTTTTTTTTAAGATTATTTTTTGGGGCTTTTCCCTTTATTTTGAAAGTGGATAGACATGAAAGGGGGAGAGAGATGGGGGATGACACGCAGCAAAGGGCAGCAGGTCGGACTCAAACCCTGCGCCACTGCAGGACTCAGCCAACATGGGGCGAACGCTCATACTGGGTGAGCTAGAGGTCGCCCCAATATTATGAGCATTTTAAAAGACATTATTATTAGTAGTAGTAGTAATAGTATTTAGTAGTAGTCATAGTTATCCGATGTCCTGATTGAACCAATCAAAGGATGTCAACAAATGATCAACATTGTATGTCCAGACTAACTTGCAATGATTAATTGACATGTAATGTGGATTTAATTAGGATTTCTCTACATTTATACGTTTATATTTTTTAATTTTAAACAGCTCACTGCTAATATTTTGACACACAACTGCGAACTTTATTGAGTTTTCAAAGCATCAGCATTTTTGGGGTTACCAGCTTTATGTATTTATTTATATATGTATTTAGCCTATATGATAATGCATACAAATGGTTAAAGACAGTAAGTATGAAAACGCATCTCATTCTCAGTGGGACAGATTTTTACAAGTGTGCAGCATGGTCACAGAAGGGTGCTCTGTTATCACAATAAAGCAAGGACCGTGTGTAAATGCCCCTACATGACATCAGTTTATTAGAAACTACAGGAAGGACTCCAGGTGTGAACACAACGTTCGAGCGGTATACAGATGGAAACCTGGTTGACTGGAAGTAAAGCTTAGCAATCTTCTCATATGGGAATCAACTCAAAGCTTCTTTGCCAAAACACAGAACCACTTTTCCAGCACGTCTTGTGCTCTATTAAAAAGTCCCCAATCCATATTTCCAAGCATCCTTGCCACCAAACCATACGTATAATCTCAATCTCATATGCTATGACATTAGAGTTCAACAATCATATACAGTATTTCCACTGGTTCTTCAAGACTGACAGAGGGTTCAGGAAGCCATCCACTGTAAGCAACTTAATTCACAGAGTCACAGAGGACGGCAATTTGTCTCGTAGTTGCTAACCGGTCCAGATTCCTGTGCCAGGCCTTTGTATGGCCTCTCTCTAACTCTCTCTATCTTTCTCCCTCTCCTCTGCTGTAAGAGTATTCCGAATCTGACTGAATTATTGCCTAGCTGTTATTCTTTTGGCTGCCGTTCCTATTTGTGCTACAAAAAGACATGAGATTTGCATTACACTCATTTCAGGCGCTTGCCAAACTATTTCACATTAGTTTCAGCTGGATGTGTGAATTATTGTTCAAATTTGATGAGCTTAGTAATGCAAATAAAGGTCACATCACAATTTCCAGATGTGCCTGTGTCAATGGACGTGAGTGCATTTGGAAAACAAGGATACCATTCAAACGGCAATGTGTTATGATTCTGTCACACTAAACTCATCCGTCAAAGTGCATGCTTTTAAACGGCAAGTGAGAGAGGCCGGGAATTGGAATAGCCTCTGTCAAACCGCAGTTTATCCCTTGTGTTTACAACCCACAAAAAAAAGGTCATTGATATAAAAAAGCAAAACACTCGAACCTGCTCTGAGCAGGGCCTTTTCTTTATCTGACTCCAGCATTCCAGCAGCGCTTGAGGGGTGTAGCAGGCAGCAAACTAGCAAGCAAGACGCAGAGAGGAAAGAGAGGGAGGCAGACATAAAATCTGCATGCTGGAAGAAACAAGATGGACATAAAAGATGGACTAAATTGCAGAGAGGCCTTTTCTTGTCAGAGGCTAATGGAAACATTTCCACACAACACAGAGAGGGGAATGGAGGCTCCATTATCACAGCCGAGCAGACGGAGCTGGCAGCCATTCCAGAGAAGCGCTGAGATGTGCACACTGGCCCAGCTTAGCGCCCTCAGCCAGCCCCTCAGGCCTCCACCTGAATAATCTGTGTCAACAGGTTCCAAAATGCCCCGAAGAATTACATAAACAGAGACAGAGAAAAACACTTACAAAATAATTGTCTCTACGTTATGTTTTTGTCTCCCTCCCTTGTTTTTTGGTCTTCACTTGAATCTTCTAATTAAGTAACAGCAGCCCCCAACCCCTAAGATTTCTGTTGTACCTTGAACATTTAGGACTGCATTGTTTGCTGGGGGAGTCTGTCACAACTTTTTATTTTAAAATCCGGAAATATTGCCTTATCTCACCAAAAAGACACAAAAAACTGAAGATACAGAAAGAACACAGAGTAAAGCTAAATGGTTCATCATGAGAGATATCAAAACTAATTTTGTAACATAAATCCTTTGGGATAGTGTCTATTTTAAAACCAATTTAAAGGATTCAAGGATCTGTCACCATGTTTCATTATTATTTTGGTTGGCAATACTTTCAGTTCAACTCACAATTGCCCAACATGCACCAAAGCCCAGCCAAAGCTGTGTAGTGTTAGATATTTCTTCCCCCGTGTTTATTCTCACACCCAAACCCATGTCTCATGAGGCGCATGAGAGATTGATTTGGTGGAAGCATTTTCACTGACAATTCCTCAAGGCAGGGGGGCATTTGCGTGCTCCCTGTCACCCTACATGCCCCAAGGACAGTACCAAGCCTTACAGTCTGCTAGGGCCAAATCTGGATTTGTTGGTAACTGATAAGTAAACACACACACACACACACACACACACACACACACACACAGACACACACACAGAGACACAAAAAATGGAGATAAAAGCGGACGATGAAGGACAGGATGACTTCCAAATCTCTGGCTGCCATTTCATCATGACAGAAACCACACAGCACAGTGTACTCACCGATTGAACTGGATGCAGTTTAATAAGACAAAAACCAGCAGATTATATGGGACTCCATAATCAAAAACAATCTACATGCAAAATGGTAAACAACCAAGTTGAATAAGAGAGATGGAGAAGAAGCCAATCTGATGACTTGTTCATCTCATCTGCCTGTCTTCCACTGGAAGTCATCCATTTATAATAAGCCTAGCTGATAAATGTTTTAATAAACTTATTGCATAATTCATTTTTGGCAGGCCTAGTTTTAATTGACTTATCGCAGAATTGTACTAAAGATCAAAAGCCTGATTAAAGCAATGTATATATTAGTGCCCCGTGGCTTTTCCCCCAACATCATGTTTCAAAAAACATCAGAGAAGAACTGTGTTGTGAAATGCGATCAATTATTCACCAAAATAATGAATTAAGTGATTGATTAGTGGATTACTTTTGACAATGTTGATGTCAGAAATACTTTATGTTGAATGATGATGCACAGTAGAAAACTTGAAGGCCAACAAGATTGTGATACAGTACTGCGCAGCATAAACCACTGTTAGCTTTCATACAATCGTTGGCATATGAGCTTAGTTTAAGCTAAACGGGTGGTTTCTAAATGATTTGTCCTCCAAAAATGTAATTCCCCTATTCTTTTAAGAAGCACCAGAGTTGACAGATAAGACAGCATTCACACATCACGGCTGTTTGACACCTAATTACACAGCTCTTAATAAGAGGTTCTCTCTCTGTGTGCCCTGAGTTCACACTGTCTAACAGCTATAATTATCTCGTCTCAGTATTTGACAGTGTATTGTTTAACCTACATACAGTGGGGATTCCACATGCCTTCCACCAGCTTTCGTAGGCACCAGTAGCTGTGCTTTTCTTATTAATCATACAAAAGACCTGACATTACCTCTTAACAGGTTTTGTTTATGTCTAACATGACCCTTTATCCTGAACCCAATTGTAATCGTTCAAAAGTGTTTGTGTAGCTGAATGCTACAGTTTATTACAGAGATTAGTTGGAGGATATATTTTAGGGTGAAGCAATGTGTTAGTCAAAAACAAATAAAACATTTTCAGCCATATGAATCTGCGATTTGATGATCTGCGATACAAATGATCCACAGAATGTTCATGTTGGACACTGACAGTTTTGAGAAAATACAGTGATGAGGTGAATCCAGGCAAACACTATAATTGATTGATTACTCCCTTATATTGAATCTATTACAGAAGCTGACATGTGGATAAAGAGAAGCGGACGTGTTAGAAAGAGGTGTTTAAGCTTAGAGACAGCTGAGATGTTAATTGCTCCAAAAGTTTGCTGCAACTCAGTTTCAGAATATTACAAATGTTTGGTCAGTTCTGTTCATTAAAATCAAATGTTCTCATATTATCCTACACATTTGTGACATACTGAACGTGGAAGGCATACCAACTTATATTATATCTATGGCATCCGAGATGCATTAGCTCGTGCTGGCTAGAGGTAAGCCACTTTTTTGCATATTGTTAGCTGGATAGTTAGCTACATTCAGACATCAGAAGGTTTGTAAGCACTGCGGCAACAGGGTTTCTGGAGTGCTGTGTGCAGTTTCCAAGGCTAAGCTAGCTGTTGTTGGTCCGTTTATACCTCGAAGGAGAACATCTCGTTCTCTGAGCTGGTCTGAGTAAGGGAAAGTAATGTAACGAGTTATGCAACATATAACCTTCGCTGTTAAGTAATTACAGTAGGCCTACTTTAGTAAATTAATGGGTAATACTTGAAGGTATCTACATAAGAGTGACATGACACTGTCATGAACACTTGACAGAGTCATGACACAATCCTAACCCTAACCCTAACTCTAACCATAACTTGTCATGACAAAAACTGAATGACACTTACTAAAAGAAGCGTTATGTCATAAATGTTTATGACTTGTTTATAATGTTATTGACACGTTCATGACAATGTCATGTCACTCTTATGTAGATACCTTCAAGTAAAGTGTAACCAACTAATGTGATCACTTTTTTGAAGAAGTAAAAAGCATTCCTCAAATAATGTGCCCATCTCATGCATTTCTGTTTGACTGAAGCAACATGTTTGGGTTAATACAGTACACAGATCTATTACTTAAGTAAAAGTACAAGAATACAGCATAACAATATATACTTAGTACCACAAAAGCATTATTTGGAATCGTACTGTTAGATTATAATTATTGATGCATTAATGTGTACATCACTCAGTTGTTGCAGCTGGTAAAGGTGGGGCTAAATTTAATTACTTTACATACGGCTGGAAATACTAACGTAAAGGACAAGGTACAAAATTGTACTTTAACAAAAAAAAATACTAGAGTAAAAGTAATTACATTTACCTTAGTTACATTTCACCACTGGGTTTACATCAAATTTCTTTAACATTGTTGTATAAAAGAATGGAAAACAAACTCTCTAGTCATTTCATTCTATCTAGTCTTTTCTATTATTTTGCAATAATTATTAAGCAAAAACATATTATTTAAACCTGCCAATGGAAATCTGTTGCTGTGCAGCAGATTTCATATAATGAGACCACAAATCAGGCCTAATGCAGAATGAGGTAAATTAACTCGTACACACAAATGTTAATCCATGCTTGATAGCTGAATTAGAAAAGGCAGGGTGTAGATTGCTTTGGCTTTTCTGTTGAAATGTAGCTTTCCTTCTCTCCACCTGCACACAACATGTACAGCACGACACATCAAAGTGTGGGTTTCACCATCAAAGAGCAATGAAGGGCCACTTCTCCATGTCACTGTTTGAGCAGCTATTGTATAACTTGTGTTTATCATTGAGTTATAGCATTAACGGTAAACAGAATAACAAGTGTATCAGATCTGAATGCTCACTCCTGTCTTATCCCGACACTCCCTGCTTATCTTTAATACATATCAGAGAGAGGTCATTCCTGGGCCACTCTACTCCAGCTAACAGCTTGCCAACAATCTATTCTGTTAGCAGCATAACAGTATGGACAATCAGGGTAACAAAATGATAGATAGATTGTCAGCAAAAATTAAGAGCATGGATCCGGGAGGAGGTCAAGCAACGTTCATAGACTGTAAAAAATAATGGACATAGCAGCAGTGACGTCACCCATTCGTTTATGGAAAACGGTTTTGAAGCCTTGAGTTCAGTGTTGCCAATAGTGACTCTGTTGCTAGATTTAGCGACTTTCAGACTCCCCTAGGGACTTTTTTTCAAAAAAGCGACTAGCGACAAATCTGGCGACTTTAAGACAGCTACTTTCTGTAGAAAAGACGCCAGTATTGTCCAGCGAGCATGTGAGGTATTTCTCTCTGGCCGCCAAAACAGTCACCTCTCTCTTCTGCTCTGTGACTGAGGAGCAGAGGAGCAGCCCCTCCCCTCTCTGTTCTCTCCTCATGTGCAGTAGCACTTCACGGACAGGTAGAAGGGGAGGGGGGACAGGGTGCGGGGGCCAGTGTAAGTACGAGAGACAGCGGGACGCAACGGGAGTAAGACGCCACTGAGCTGGCCTGGCCCTGGGCAAGGCAGCCTTCTTTGAGAATTCTTTATCAATGTTTTTCCCTCCCTTTGTAGAATTTATTTTTTTACTTCAAATATAGGCTACCTAAGTAATAATTATAAGGTAAAATAAATTCCTGTATTGAATTGATTATTGGCTAAAGATTTCTATTTCTTTCTATCTACCTTGCTGACACAACCACTAAGCTTTATGCAAATGAGTGCGTAATGATGTCACAAATATGCAAATGAGCGCATGAGGTCATCTAGCTACTTTTAGCGACTTTTGGAGCTGGTGCTACCTACTTTCATTGGAAAAGAGTTGACAACACTGCTCGAGTTTGGCAATTTGGCCGTTGCCATTTTTGTTTTTAGAAAATGGACGTGATGATGAGCAGGTGAGACGCGGCTAAGCCACTGTTGTCTATGGTTGCAATGGCGCGGCGCTAAGCTAAACGCTAAAGAGGGAATGTTGCCGCTGGTACCATTCAACTGCATGTATGACAGTACACAGAAAATTGGCAAACTTTCTCTTAAGTTACCAGCTAACTCTAGCTGGCTAGCTTGTGCCATGTTTAGCTTTGCTAAGCCTCTACCATGATTGACAGGTTGCCGTGTAGCCACGCCCCTAAAGCATCCCTTGCTTTATCTTCTATTTTAAAATAAATGGAACCATAATTTACTAAATAAACATCATGCTATATTGAAGAAGACTTAAACTCATAAACTCAATATGAAAATATTTACTGAAGTAATACATCAAGTGAGAAGTTGGGTCATTTTCATATAGACTTATATATAAGCTGACTTCTTTTTGCAACCCTGCTGGAAATTAGATTGAATGCAGCATTATGGCACTTCCGCATTGGCTTCAGCTTTCAGGCTCGAAAGCTCCGTACATTCATTTTCACAGTCTATGGGTGCTACCAAACAGATAGGGCATGAGCCACGTGACCTCCTCTCCACTTTGGAGAGCTGGGAAGAGGACAGACTACACACACACACACACACACACAAAAGGGAAAGCTCAACCACACCATTCACACAGATAGGAGAAAGGAAACAAGCACCCAGAGGAAGAGAGAGACAAGGACAACATGCACACAAGGGAGACAGACGGGAGTAGAGGCTGAATCTCCTGGAGGACGAAGCTCCAGATCCAAAACATCTGGAATGAGGCACTGATGGCCAGGGGGAGAGTGGTTCCAGGACTTAGCAGGCTCTCTAATCACCTGCGACGTGCCAAGTGCTAAGTCTAGTTTATGTCAAACTTGAAAATAGCGGCGCTTGAGTAAAGGCCGAACATGAATTTCAAAACTCCGCACTTTTTATTTTTATTCAGGAATTCAACTGTCTGTCATGTAAACCCGAAAATACAAATAAAAAAAACATTAAAATCATGAACTCAAGTGTCATTGTGAAACAAATAAAATAAACACAACATGTTGGTCTGTACAGTTGTGCTGTTATAGTTATATGCAGTTTGCTGCTAGCATGCAGCCTGACGTCTGACTCCCCCCCGTGTGAAATACCAAACTCCTTCCTACATACATTGCAAAACGCTTTGTTTGCATCACGTAAAACTGCAGTAATCCAGGGGTATTTCCCTACCCAGTCCTCCCGGTACCTGCAGAGACATTTTTGCTTTTTAGCTACCTGTTCATCGGGTCCCGGGACACCAGCCTGAGCCTCCATTTCAACAATGAATGAATGAAAAATAGCAATGCGTGTTAGGGCCTACGTACTGTTGCAGCCAATGAGCAGCCGACGGGAGCTGGCTGCAGGACGACTCAATCACCATGAACAGTTTTTAATGTTCTATCAGAATATAACTACTCGAGAGTCTGCTCTTGAGACTTTGCTCTAATTTTCGGGACAATTAGGGCAGGATCCGGGATTCGGGACAACTGCTTGGATTTCGGGACTGTCCCAAATTTTTCGGGACGTCTGGTCACCCTACTGCAATAATGAGGCAGCAAGGGGCTCAGTGAAGTAAGCATTCTGTATCTCATCATTGGGGACCAGGGACAAGTAATAGATGCCAATTTATCTTTTTGGCAAATGCTAACATCCTGGATAGGTTTTCTATTATGATCTCTGATGGCTTCTTCCTTATGTTACTGTTGCTGACATGGATTGTGATGCTGCTAAAGCTAGTGGTGGTGGGTGTCTGGGTTCCCTGATTCGCCCTGCGTAATACCAACACCCTCTGATTAGCCTCTATGTCAGAAGCTCTTGCCCCGGGTAGACTTTTAACAGTGGCTGGTGATGCTAATCTAACATTGTGGTAATGGAGTCCCTTTATTACTAGCTTGCATTTTTTAACCTGTCGGCAGAGGTAGGGGAGGCATCCAGGCAAACAGGACAACCAATGCAAGGGTTGAAAGCTGGTTTGCAGTCAGAAGGGTTGACTGCAGACCAGGCCACACAATCTGCAGATGATACTATGCTAGTATCACAAACATGCCTGCTATCAAGCCTGTGACTGAGGCTCTAAAGTGCAGGGAACATCTGAGGTAACGTTAGCAGAGATGATCTGTTCTAACTGACAATCATGTCTCTCTAGAAAGGACAGCTTTCTGCAAAGGTGAAACAGTTAACACGAACCATCGTGATACTGTTAGCGAGGTTGTTTGAGCTGTGGGTGACTCAAGGATAAGCTAGTGGGCTAGGCTCTGAGCTAAGATAACAGGGCAGCAGCCGAGGCTACCCCCGTGCTAAGATCATTTCGGAAATATAAAGTAGCATGTCTAATATGATACTGATTTAGCACAAAGAGAGTAAGAGAAGTTTGGGCGAAGAGCAAAGATGAAGGAGAGTGAAGAGATTAAGACAGAAAATCAAGGACTGAATTAGATTAAAAAAGTAGACAGCAGTTGTCGATCTCACAGAAATCACGATGTGTGTCACAGGAAGCTCATCACAGGGTTGAAGCATTATAAGAAAACAAATGTTTTCCTGTCTCCCTCCTAGCGGCCACAATTTGAAATGTTTGCAGTTCAGGTCATATGAAACGAAAACAATATGTGTCACATTTTTGATTCAGTTCATCCTTTTCTTGCCATAGTAGCCTGTAGCTTGCATTTTACAACAGTGCTGCTTTCGCCAATGAATATAACTGTAGGTCCATGTTTGGCTACAGCATAAGTGACACACTGCTTGTTTAATTTTAAATAATGGTTTGACCTTCCCCCAACAAAAGACACAAATACGTGCTGAGGAGTGGATAGCTAAATAGTGAGGAGTGAAATATCCTCTTTTGTCACATGCAGCTAGTAATTGCCATGCAATGAAGTTAATGTTTTGTGGGATTTACAACCTTGTATTTATGGTCATGGTCTCTCTATTCATTATTTCAGTTTCCTCCTCTTCTGTTTTATTCTCTTTTTCCTTGAACATTGTATTTTAACTTGCCATTCTTTTGTTCCGTTCAAAGCACAAAGAAGACAATATATGAGGGGTCATTAATTTCCTTTCTTTGTCCGTTTTGTTTTTCACCATCTTTTCTTGCTTACTCTTTGTCCCCCTCACTCCTACTTAAAGCAGCAGTATACAAGAAACAAAACTAGCCTATACCACACATTTGAACAATTGTCAAGCATGCATGGAATCACGCACAAATACTGTCTCACGGCAGTTCGTGAAATGGTCATGTTATTTAATCTATTGATTCGTGTACACGGACACGTTAATGTTGTTTATTTTGTGGTGGTCAGCACGTATTTTAAACAATGCAAGCAATGTATTTCAATGGGAAGCATCTTTCATGATCACAGCACGACTACGGTAGTGAGTAGTATGAAATGCCGAAAATCCGCGCAGGGAGGATGGTCGGGGTGGTGGATGGGTCAAACAGCACAGGACTTTCACCCTAGAGACCGGGATCGTGTCCCGCGTGTGGGGTTTCATTACCCCGTTGTTGTTTTCCTAAATATAACCGTTGCGTTGTTGTCGCGCGTCCCCCAGAGACTGCGGATTGTGTCCCGGCGTGTGACGTTAACTTTCCCCGTTCTTCTTTTCCTAAACCCACCCTCCGTATAGATGCTTCCCATTACGTGCTGATCACCACAAAATAAACAAGATTAACGTGTCCGTGTACACGAATCAATAGATTAAAAATAACGTGACCATTTCACGAACTGCTGTGAGACCGTGTTGAATATTTATACTTACATACTGACTTGAGATCTCTTCAGTTCATGTTACTCCAGATATAGCCAACCAGATGAATTAGCACAGCACAGATAAACTAAAGCTAAGAGGAGTCACTTGTGTTTTTCTTTACAGGCCCTGCTTACAAATACCCATATCATTGCAAGTCAACTGGACTATTTTAGAAGTGCGCAGAAGAAAGAGGAAACATGATGTAAACAACAAAATAAACTACAAAGCCACGGCCCAAAAGGGCAAGATGATGAATGCAACTATTGACGCCAAACCAGACATTTTTTTGCGAGAACACACCAGTACTGATTTGATTTATTTTCTGTTTTCATCCTTTATTTTTATGCCTCTTTTGTGTCCTGTCTTTTTCTCTCTCCACTCTCACTGTCTCGCCTTTTCCCTCACTCCTTTCCGAACCCAACCACCTTTTCCCTAAGTGGTAAGATGAGAGTGTCAACTGTAAGCCCTAACCATTAACCCACCAGTGCCAAGTAAATTGAGAGTAGCAACTGCTGCAACAACAAACAAACATGACTCAGCCAATACCACTCACTGGGTACAGAAACACACTCACATCCCAGCTTACACATGCACATAAACACAGACCCACAAATCACATATATATTTGTACTGTATGGTCATGCAATCGGGGTTAGATGCATTTTTTTTTACGCAAATCAACAATTTTGTCCCTTTCTTCATGCACTATAAATACACTTATTTTAATAGTTCACTCTTTAGCTGATGAAACAGACAGGAAATATGACTGGTGTTCTTTATAATTGCTGGAATGAAGATAAATCTGATTTAAATTTTCTGGTAGATGTGAGCAGTTTGGGTGGACAATTCTGCACATGCATCACTTCATTAACTATTTCTTTTCCACACACACACACACACACACACACACACACACACACACACAGGCACACACACAGCAAGAGTCTCCTGGTGTATTGTTCTGACCTCGGGCCATTCTTCTTACACTGCGACTGACCTTTCAGTGCTGAAAGGAAAAACACTGTGTGCCCCGCATGGCTCACACTATAACCTGCACAACACATACACACACATACATTTGCACACAAATGCATAAACACTTTCCTATACTCAGGCACCAATTTCAAAACACACTCAGGCATACATGTACAGACACGCTCACACACATGAACACTGACTAAAAGGCTACCACTGGGTGCAAGAGGTCACTAGGGGTGAAATCGATGGCTGTAAAACCAAAGGTGATAAATTATTGGGTCTGGGACCCTCAGACAAATTGCAAGACAGGAAAAATAGAAAGAACAAAACAAGTCTTCTCCCCCCTCCTCTGCGCTCTTTTTTTTCTTTTGTTTTCTTATCGTAAATCTTAATACAGTTTCATTTGTGCGTGCAGGAACTGGAGTTACTGCAAGATACCAAAGCGTCTGTTTAGCGGAGCGGCAAATTCCATCCAAACTTTAATAGTTGGCTTTGTTTTTTTGCCACTGAGATGAGAATACAGTAGATTAGAATGAACTTTATGGGCTTGATACTTTTATGCCAGGTGTTGTTATTGTTTAGATGCAATTAAGATGATGATCACTAATCAATTTGTGCGATTTGAGAAGGTGCACTTTCCACACTGACTTCTGATGAAACTGTAGATTCCCCTCTCTCCCTCTCTCAGTGTGTGTGTGTGTGTGTGTGTGTGTGTGTGTGTGTGTGTGTTTGTGTGTACATATAGATCTCTATGAGCCAAGGGCAAACTTGTTGTAGTCAGTGGGTGATCCCATAATGAAGACTGGCTTTACTGTATGTCAAAATCTTTCACCTACATACAGACACGTACGCATCTCTAGCTCTCTGTCTTCCTCGCCTACAGTCTCTCACTCATTTAGTTTATCTCTATTGTTTTTCTTTTTCTCTCTCTCTCTTTCAAGAAAAAAAACTGCTGCTGTCTATGTCTCTCTCTTCTCCACAGCAGATAACTAACTGGCTTCCTCACTCAAACACACTGCTTGAAAATGGAATCATCTCTATTCAATTAGTGGTCTAAGTCTTCCGTCTCGGCAGCCCAGAACACACACGCGCACGCACGCACACACACACACACACACACACACACACACACACACACACACACACACACACACACACTTCCCTGCCTTTTCTCTCGCCCAGCTTTAATTCAGCCAGACACCAGTAATGTTGATGATGGCAGTAGATGCTGATTGCTCCTCTTTCCCTTCCTCTTATTCTTTCTCTGCCATTAATCAGCAGTGAAGGAGAGAGACAGACTGAGCCGTACAGAGAGAGAGAGAGAGAGAGAGAGAGAGAGAGAGAGGGAGAGAGCTGCAGAGTTTGGTCGGTCAGCCGCACCGGAGTGAGTAATTAACTGGCATTAACTCATTAAACTGTCCCAGATGTGGCCATGAATATCTGAGTGGTGGGGAGATACAGAAGAGAAGAGAGAGCGAGAGAGAGAGTCCAGCCCTCTCTGCATCCTGCTCACAGCAGAAAAAGTGAGAGACTGTGAAAGAAAGACAATGTATGTGTGAAGGAGTGTGTGTGTGTGTGTGTATCTGTATACTGTATGTGTTCTTAGTTGTGCATTGAGTAGGAATACTCACATGTCAGAGTGCGCGTGTACGAGAAAAGAGAGGATGTCTGTCTGTGTGTGTGTGTGTGTGTGTGTGTGTGTGTGTGTGTGTGTGTGTGTGTGTGTGTGTGTGTGTGTGTGTGTGTGTTTGTTTCATAGGAATCCCAGGCCCCACAGTGTGGATCATCCTGACTTATCCTGGGTGATTTATATGCTATTTGAAGCTGATTAAGATTTATTATAAACATGCCAGAGTTTAATCACTCAGTGCCATCCTAATGAAAACAAAATACTGTCATACATGTATAGCTTCTGCTGCTTCATTGTGATATTAGAGTGAAATGGCAGTGCATTGTATCTTATTGTATTGTGCATTATTCCTTTCTGTACTTTTAACTGCCTTATTTTACTTGCCTCATTAGCATGTGTCGTGTTAAATGTATTAATGTGTAGCACCTGGTTAATTACATTTGAAAGATGATATATAAAAAAATACTGTATATAAAAAATATATTACTATTATGCTTCATGATTGATTTCACACTTTGTTTTAGAGGCAGAACAGTGCACTGCTGCTATTAGGGATTCACACTGAAGGACAGGACAAATGCCTGTTGTCACAAATAACGACCCAATAAGCCTGGGTGTTCCAGCTGAAGGAAGGCCTCTCCATTATCACTACACCACCCTGCTGATGTAGGGAAAAAAAAAAAAAACAGGTTGATTACAAGAGCTGATTATATATCTGTAGGGGGAAAGAGAAGTTTGGATTTTAGGAATGGTTATTTGGCTGTTTGAAGCTTCCGGCTGAGTCAGACTTCTTTAAACAGGTGTTTATACTGAGCTGAATAGCTTCATCATGCTAAATTGTGGGTTTAAGATTAGTTTAGATGAGTCACTGATTTGATGGCTTCATAGATGTCAACTGCAAGGATTGCATAATACCACTAACTTCCTTCAGTATGTGTTTGTGTATTCTTTTAGTCATTAGCCGTCATTAGTTTTCATTTGATATGTTTCGGTGTGTCTATCCCTCTGGGGCAAATATTTGAACTTCTTGAGGTTAAATTAATTCAAATGGCTGCATTCTTATTGAAGCATAGAAAGTGGACACGGCTTGCACGATAAGATGAGAACGTTCTTGTATTTTTGCCGATATTGGAAAGTTATTCATGTACTTCTTTGCTCAGGTGTTGTGTTCCTAAGTTTCTAATAACAAAATAAAATGTGCTATACTCACTTCAACACACAAGAAATACGCCACTCATTTTGAACCACAAGTCTCTTTGGCATTGTCAGCTATGCTATGTGTAAAAGTGATTGAATTGAAATGACTCACATTAACATTACAAATCTAACAACTGGTTGTTAGGCAAGGTAAAATATGTAAAACATGTGCTGGTGTAGGCGAAGGAACACCTTTGAAATCTGAGATGGCTGCGTGATAAATTGTCTTTCACAATAATTGCTTTGGAGGTGGGTTTTCTTTTCACTGACATTTTTTTTTTTTTTTTCTTCTTTTGTTTACCAAGGTCCAATTTACTGGATGTTATCTGTGCATATATACATGTATTTCCTTTAAGCATGAAATTACAGAATGGGCCCCAATAGCAAATGCATGTATTTGTTTAGCACAATGTTCATGCTCAGCAACAACACCAGAGAGAACAAACTAAAAACTGAGGCAAATAATTACCACTTGTATCTTGACTCTTCATGAGGTCTTTATGGGACTTTATCCATTTCTCTGCAGCAACTAAACTGAAAGTATGTATTTCCTCTCCTTACCCTTATCAAGTGGTTAGTGCCTTTTATTTGTAATTGCTTGTGCAGATGACCTTTGCTCTTTGATAGAAAAAAATGAGGTTCAGTAGTTAGAGTAACAGCTACTTATTTAATCAAGATAGTTGAAAACACATAATTAAATTGCTTTGCTTACATAGTTAATACTCTCTTGTGTAGGCCAGTGTCTGAAAAAATACAACAAAACAAAAAGACATTATTCATTTTGCTGCATGAGATCTGCTCCACAACAGCTTCATTTGCATTTATCCAGTGTCAGGCAGTGAATGAAAGAGAGAGAGGAGCGTTCATCTGAAATGATGCATGGCTGACACACTGTGAGTGATAAAAGTAATCACTCTAGATGCCATCTTTGGAGTGTGTGTGTGTGTGTGTGTGTGTGTGTGTGTGTGTGTGTGTGTGTGTGTGTGTGTGTGTGTGTGTGTGTGTGTGTGTGTATGTGTGCAATCATGCATGCAAGAGTGTGTAAAGTGTGCATGCTTTTGCTGCAAGTTTATTTATGGGTGTGTGTGTGCAGAAATGTGTGGATGCATGATTGTGTATGCATGTTGTGTGTGTTTGTGTGTGTGTGTGTGTGTGTAGTTTGGCTACCAGTGAGCCTGCACCAGCGTGTGCCTGCATGTGTGCCTGTACCTTTTGTGTGTTTGACGGCGTCTTATTAAAGTGTCATTTAGACAGACACTTCTCAGAGTCTGGCCCCAGGCAGCCTGATAGATTGTAATCACGGACTAAATTACTACTTTCCCAAGCTGTAATCACAGGCCATGTGTGTGTGTGTGTGTGTGTGTGTGTGTGTGTGTGTGTGTGTGTGAGGCAGACAGAGAACCTCATCATTGTTTGGCATGTGTCTGTTATGATTCAGGTGAATGTAACAATCTGCCTGATTGATTTACCACTCACTTTGTAACTCATCTGCGCCCCCACGCAGCTTTCACTCTCACAGGATTATACTCCACTTCTTACACGGGGCATTCTGCTCGTTCACAGGTTGTTAAAAATGTCGGAAAGTTTTCAAGTTATTGCTCCTTAAAAAAAAAAAAAACTGAATAATGCCTCAGGGCAGATTATAATGCTTTCTTTGTTTTTGGCCAGTATTACTGCTATATTCGAGATCAAACTGCCAAAGAACACATTCAAGAAAACACTTTGTTTGGAGTTGTGCTGGTGTTAAACTTGAGTTTACAGTGGGGTGCGTAATTCTCATAGGTAACATGGGGTTTATCTTACAACACTGATCAAAGAGGGCAAAGAGCAGTCACTGCTTTAAAAAAAAAACCTCCATTCCTTTGATGTGACAGTGATGACGGCGCTGTCTGGCGACGCTCAGCCTTGTTGAACTGTGACTTGAAGCTGCTGAAGTTCTCTATCTTTGTCGAGCTTCCATCACTTGACTATTTTAAGATACCAAGGAGGGCTGATGACACACACACACACACACACACACACACACACACACACACACACACACACACACACAAAGGACAATTATGAGCATATACACATGCACTCGTCTTCCACCCAGAAGCACATGCGCACACATACACAGAGCTGCCACACATCACTTGCCCTTTAGCAAAGCATGCAATGGCGAGAACTATCTATCCTTTTAACCTTCTCGCCCCACTCTTACACGGTTATCGCTTCCCTCTCAGACTTCACCCAAATTATGTCTCTTCACAGCTCGGCCACTCTGAGTGGGGATGTCGGCTAAAGGAAAGGAACTAAATGAACCAACAGGAGACGTCATGTTGTATTTTGGAGTTGTGACTCATGGCAATTAAGATCACAGGCCTGAGTAATGAGTTGTTAAGTAATAAAACTGGATATTAAAAAAAGAGCGCAGATGACTGCTATTAGTAATCTGATAGTTTTGTATTACACTGAACACTTTTGGATGTATTACTCTTGCCTGTAATGTAGCCTACTGTTAAGCTGTAATGCTTGAGGGTGACATAGTACCTTATTTGAAGTGTTACTGATGAGCAAACACATTAACACACACACATTCCCTGCCCCACCCCCTGTTTTAAAACCTACAGTATTTAATTTCCTCTGGCCTTGTCTATTTGGCCAGCGAGGTGGTAACTTGATTGGTCAGCTGTGTGCCTTTCCTGTCTGATGATTGGATTTGGTTCTCATGTGTCCGGAGCACACCCCAGCACATGGGATGAAGCAGATTAACTAGATTTTCTGTTTTTCTATGCTCTCTCGTTCTCTCTCCATCCCTGGCACTGTTATTGGAAGAAAGTGATAATTCCCCTGCACTTCAAACACAGCCCCCAAACTAAGACTCTGCTTAAGTCTCCTCCAAGGAAAAGCTGCCTGCCTGCGCACAGATGTCTCTGATTAAATTGTATCTCGGAGAGAAAAAGAGAGTCCTCCTTACAGCTCTCCCCCTCCTTCATGCTCCCTCTCTCTCTCTCTCTCTCTCTCTCTCTCATCCCTCCTCATGTCTCTCTATCTGTCTCTCTGTTAGCTTGCTCAACTGGCTGTTGCCAAAAGAGCCTTGGGCGACGAATAAATTGCTTTGGTTTCAGCAGACAGAGAAGTTGGCCGAGACAAGCTGAATCAGTGCATTAGATGCGAAGGCACCCTCATAGACTGGAAGTTAGCCTTTAGCGCAATCATTGACCGTGAGTGATGATTATGTCTAATTGAAGGAGACTTTCGCTACCTGTAACACAGCTGGGGGGCCTTGAGCATATTGGACAAAGATAACAGGCATGGAAGAAAGAACAGAGTGTGTGTTACAGGAGATGGTGGAGGGAAGGAGATAGTTTACAGAGGGATGGAGGAAGATAGGCCTGGGAAGTAGAGGAATGAAGGTGGATGATAGATAAAAGACAAAGAAATGACAGGGAGTGAGAAAAAGAGAGATTGCTTTAATACATTTGTAGGATACCAACATTATAATGGTGGAATTTGTACATGTTTAGTACATTCTAATAAATTCATTGTGGCCCACTAATGAAGCATAAGCAGAGCTCCTCTTTCATGTGAGGCCTGTGGATGTTGGGTAGTTGAACAAATTTGGTTTCTAAATATACTTCCGTTTAAAATCTGCTTTTAACAAGGAAAATGCATGCAAAAAATTATAAATAACCAAGGGATTTCCAGCCTATCTCATAGTCTTTCAAATCACTCCCAAAAGCAATATAAACAGTACATTTCAATGTGGACTGGACCAGTGCTCAATATACTACAATATGCAAAAGCTTCCAAGCAATTTAGAGGAAAAAATCAATATGCTCATTGTGTATCAGTGAAAAAAAAACACATTCACTCCAAATTTGAACACTGGAAATAATAGGATATCGTGCCATTTTTTTCAGGCTTCATTACAGCTAGTGTGCCAGTGTTTTGAAAGTGTGTGTATGTGCATGACAGCTTGTGCACCCCTTTTGTTTGTGTGTATAAGATGCATGTGTGTGTAGGTGATTGCAGATACATGCATGCTTGTGTTTGCTTGTAGGCCCCAGTGTGTGTGTGTGTGTGTGTGTGTGTGTGTGTGTGTGTGTGTGTGTGTGTGTGTGTGTGTGTCTGTGTGTGTGTGTGTGTGTGTGTGTGTGTGTGTGTGTGTGTGTGTGTGTGTGTGCAGGAATGAACGCTTGAGCTGAGCAGACTGGTGCCAAAGACAAAAACAGCCACAGCCCACCCCCCCCCATTTCCTCCCTCTATTTCCACATGGCACTGGGTTCCCTGGCATGAACGGTGGCCACGGGAGTCGCTTCAGATCATCTAGGAGGGTATTGGATGGCCGTTGTTGCCTTTTGCAATAACCTGGCAAGGTCCAAATTCATTAGGGTAAAATTTGGCCCTGGCTGCAGCACTGTAGTGCCCACAGCATTTGGCCCTGCTGCCCTGTGCTGCGCTAGGCTGAGCGGCGGAGCGTTTTTGCTGGATCCAGAGAGAGCCATTAGCGGCTGCTTGTGATGATGGTAATGCTCCCCAGTGTCACACACAGATAGTTGCCTTTGAATGATTTGAGCGATTACCCTTTTCACACAAGCTATGCAATAATGGGTTAGGTGAGAGAGCGGAGAGAAAAGCGAGTGGGCAAAGGGAGGGTGGAAAAGAGACTCACGGAGGGAAAAGAGAGAAACTGAGAGGAGAGATTCCAATGAAAAGGTGTTCATGTGTCATTTAAAATCATAGAGTAATCATTGTTTAAAATTTTGTAAAAGTTAATTTGTTTTAACATTGTCCTCTCATTCAACACACGCTTATTCACGGTATTTGGTAATAGCATCAAATACGGGCTTCTGAACATGCAAAACTTAATATCCCCAAATAAATAACATAGCTAAATGCAAACTTATTTGTTAAAAAAATGATTATTTAGAAATAATAAAGCATTGCTGTTGGAATGTATTGAAAAGTTGTTGATGGACTGTTGTAGATTCATTTCATGTGAAACAAGAAAAAGAAAATGAGAGCGACATAATGCATTGCACATATACATTCAAAGTATTCTAAGAAAGTCTACAACAAAGTAATGTATATTCATGTTCTGGTACAGCTTCAAAACTGCTCTATAAAAGCAGATTGTCATGCATTTGTAACAAACTCCTCATAGCTGAAATAATTGCATTAACTACATTCCAACTGACCACTCACTCAAACACCCACTGTAACCACCTATCACACCAGGGGTGCTTGTGTCTGATCGCTGACTTCAGAGAGCAAAGTTGAATCAATACTTTGCCAGAGAAAGCAAACAGAACTGAGGTGCTGACGAGAAGCTGCCCTCCGATCAAAGTTAATACTGTGCAGTTTCTGTGCTTCTTTCAGGTTTTGTTCCTCTGGGGTTGTTTGCTCAGTTGAAGTTAACATTGGTGTGATCTTAAACCTCAAGACTTTGCTTTAATCCATCTGTCTGCCTTACAATGTGGAATACAGTTTTAGCTTGTTGCTTTGCTGCTTGTCTTTGTTTTTCTGTGTTCCACACCTAACACCTTTGTTTTTCTTTTGTCTCTGACGGTTTTACCTACACAGTGCTTGTTGCTAAGACATTTGTCTACATAACTGAGCTGTTCACTTTTTCACTGCATCTTAGTGGAAGCAAACAAAACAAGCAAACCAGATGTTTCGATACACCGTTTTTGTACTATGAGTCTGGCATAGCTTCAACCTCTGAATCAAGCTGTCAATTGATTAAAGTGTTCTTGTTCCAACATGCAATTATTATTATTATCATTAAAAACTCTAAATTCCTCTCCACAGAGATGTCAGAATGCATACTTGTACAATTTGTTGCATACGTGTGAGCTTGCTTTTAAAGTGCATTTCAGCTATTTGAAATAAATTGAAAACTTCAGTTACCTATATTTTTTTTCTGGTAATCATAATTAGCATTTTAGGATTTGAATGTGTGGTTAATTAAACTGTAATGGTGGTTTCAATTAACATGCATTTCCTGGATATTACATGTAGTATTTCTACTGATAATTTGATTCTGCTTCTCAGCTTCATCGCAATTTAAAAATAAGGATTCACAAGAACCATTGAGGAGTCATTTAACTTCTGCCATTTGCTATAATGTCAACTCCAAAAAGAGGAGGAAACTTGTGCAAACATAATGCACAAGAGATGACAATGACTCTTCTGTTCTAACTGTTGTATTGCTTTTACTGTATCCTGTATTTTCTAATAAAAAAGCTTAATTTTCTCCACAAGGATTATTCAAGTTTAACCAAATCTATTTTCCATTCTGGTTTACAATGAGTGTGTGTGTGTGTGTGTGTGTGTGTGTGTGTGTGTGTGTGTGTGTGTGTGTGTGTGTGTGTGTGTGTGTGTGTGTGTGTGGCAATAATTATTGAAGCATGGTTACCGCGGCAATAAGGGAACAGGTTAAAAGTGACAACGACACATTGCAACATATACAGTATGTCAGTAGACACGACATAAACACACACACACACACACACACACACACACACACAAACACATACACACGTAACTACAAATTACTATTACATGTGTCTATGTGCCAACACACACATGCCAGTCTCCCATCACACACATTGAGTACACACACAAATATACACATTGAGAGCCCTCAGACAAACAGCTGGCGCCGAGCTCCAGATGGACAACAGCTCACAGTGTTAACTGAATTATAGATTTCATAACACAGGATGCCTATACAACTGTAGAGTAAGATGAGCTGATCAAGCCATGCACAACAGTACGTGTCAGTATGTGCCAGGCTGTATGTATCCTGTGTGTCTGCACAGGCCTGTGTAGAAAAAAAAAACATGTGTGAGTTCACATATATCTGTGTGCACTTGCATTTATGTGTGTGTGTGTGTGTGTGTGTGTGTGTGTGTGTGTGTGTGTGTGTGTGTGTGTGTGTGCAAACACAATCCCATTCTGTTGTACAGTGGAGCAGTGCCATAAACAGGGGGCACCTCTCCTATTTGATAACAGATAGGCTCCCGTAGGATCGGCCATTATTCCTTTGCATTTTGCCGAGCAAATGAACTTGACAGATGGCTGTGTCACCCAAACCCTTGACTACCAACTTGATTATGCAGAAAACAATACAATAGAATAGAGCAGGGGAATCATTACTGGAGGTAGGGACTGCGAGTTCGAGAGCACACCCCAACACCTCACCCACAGTCGAGGACAATGCAGCACAGCCCAACAAAATTACACTTGTGAAATTGAACAGCGAGAATGAGTTTAACATAAACTGGGTTACGGTCAGGCAATCTGTCATCAGGCTAAAGCCATTGTCTAGGGCTGCTTGCATGGTATATGAACTCATCCGTCATCTCCGGCTCTATTAATGGCTGCAGCTCAGGTTTTAAACTGTAGAGGTTTACCGGCTTGGGCAAGGCTCCTCTGCTGCCTATATGTTTCATGAGGAATGTGTCATTTTTAGTATTGGATGTGTATGTGCTTGAGTAAGTGAGATTGGTGTTTGGTAAAGCCTATGCTTAGGGGAAATATGCTAAGTGTGTGTGTTGCTGTGTAGTAAAAAAGAAGCTGTATACGTTGAAAAGAAAATATAAGAAATGCTCCTTTTTCCACCTTGACCATGCATTATTTGGGTACAGTATGTAATCCAATCCAATCCAATCCAACTTTTTTTATAAAGCAAATAGAAAACAACACTGTTGACCAAAGTATTGAACATAGTCTATAAATAAACAATAACATACAACAGAGGCACAACACAAAATAAAAAACAATAAAATAAATGCAATAATACAAAACTCAAAGTCAACCCTCAAACTGAGTTAAAAGCCAAGAAAATAAATGAGTTTTAAGACGAGATTTGAAAACAGGAAGGGACTCAGTCAGTCTGATGTGCAAAGGCAGCTCATTCCAGAGTCTCGGAGCTGCCACGGCAAATGCACGGTCACCTCTGGATTTACGTTTGGTGTTGGGGACGACCAGTAGTGCCTGGTCAGCTGACCGGAGCGAACGAGAGGGGGTGTAGGTCTTGTCGACACACCACCTAACACTGATTTTCGATCCACTAGAAGAAAAGTTCGCCTCAACTCAGTCAACACATACCCTACGCAGGTGGACACTGCACACTCAGACATAGTGCACAGTGCACACTACAGAACATATGGCGCTGCTGCTGGACTTCAGAGAATAGCCACTATAAGGATGCTTTTCATTTCACCCCGACATCATGAGTCACATCTGGATGTGGATATTTTCACATTAGCACTGCCCACATCCACTGTCCACTGAGGTCCTTTCTACTACTACATCTGTTCTACAGCCTGTATCAATTTACATTGGTCACTGTTACACATTTTAACATAATGTTGTCATGCCATTATCATGGAAATTACAGTTATTATAGGGGGTTCTGTTAGCAGAAGTGCCAGTTGTACTTCTAGTTGTACAGGTGCAGGGCTCACATCGACAAGTCACCCTGCTGTTTCATTTGGCACTAAATACCTTGTCCATGAGTTTATAGCAATGCATGGGCTCCTATCTTGCAAAATCTGTAGTGCTCATGCTTTGCATGCGTTCATTGGACTACTGTTATAATACAGTATGTAACAATTTTACCTTTTGTCATTTAAGTAAGTATATGAATAAATCATTTTAACAAATGCACTGTATGATGTTTGGATCTATATTGTAGCACTTGAAAAAAACTTTTTTTTATTAATGATATGCCTGTTTGTAAGTCAATTGTTTTCAATTGTTCACAAATGTTTTTAAAAATGTTTGGTTTGGTCATTTGGATATGTAAGTTCCTCTAGCATAGGACATTTGATTTGTCGATTACATTGAACACATATTCACAACAATCCTGATCAATATAATGTAATATACTGAAAAATATTTCTTCAATATTACTTCAAAACCTAACTGACAGTTGCCAGTTGTTGGCGTTTAAATATGAGCATGTTATATCTAAGAAGTAGAATGTTGTCGTGCAAATGAAATAAAACACACACCTGCTGTCTAATGAGCTTTGGTCCTTACCCTAAGGCAGGGGTGGCCAACCAGTTAGGTATAAAGAGCCACAAAAAAAAACGCACCATAGCAAAAAGCCACACAACACATGCACGTCCACACTACGACAGCAACAGTGTCTTCCAGATCTGATGACAGTCATAATACATAGCAGTTTTCATAGTTTTTTTTCTCACTTAGACTGACTCAGTGGGAAACCTGACAGTCTTTGTTATCCACAATCCTTTTCAGGTCTTGCTAGAACTCGGTTGTGGCCACTCAAAGCAACTCTCTCACTCATTTGTCACTAGAGGGTCTTTCAAACAATCAGATTCAGCAGTGAAAGGGTTAACGAGGAAGGTGATCTGTGGCCGCTGTTTTTCCTCAGGTTGCAGAATCTGTCCTCAGAACTCTGCTGCATTATTTTCCATTTTAAAATAATTGGCAAATGTATTGGCAGATGCATTCAAATGTTTTTTTTTTTTACTTATCTGAAATACTGTATGTTTCAAAAAAGTTAAAAACAACAATCAACCAATGACACAGCCCCCAGCCACACAGTAAGAGCCTCACAGGAGCAGGCAAAGAGCCGCATACGGCTCAAGAGCCACAGGTTCGCCACCCCTGCCCTAAGGCATTTTTGACCTCATCCCCACCACTTGCATAAACACAGAGCCCAAACGAACCCGCATTGCACACATTCTCCCAATCCAGGATGTGTGAGTTTCATTAAGTCCATGTTTGAATAGGCAAAATAGACTCCATCACTCAAAACACGAAGCTGTTAAGATAACAAAATGAGGTGAATGTGCCTCTTCTTTCTCACTGTAACATGAACTTTGCCAGTGTAGTGGCAAGAGTGTGCTTTTCTACTTCAACCTCATATCCTGAAGTTGGCGGTTTGGTCAAAGTATTTGCAAAGCACACAGTGTACACAAAGCTTAACAGGCTGTGAATGCCATAAATAAGAAGCCTCGAGTCCATGTTAGAAAGTTTGTTCAAGATGTACCGTTTCCCCTCCCTTCAATGATAGTGTGTTTCCCTCACCATGCTGTTGACAGTGTGTCACACTGCGTTGCCAACTCACAAAGCAAACCAACAGTGGCCTTGCGTCAGTTTAGCACACCGGTGTTAGGTATGTACACACAGCAAGTCAAATCAAAGACCTTGTTTGTGCTTCAGCACAGTGCAGGTTTTCAGTGGGGAGAAATAAACCTTAAATAGGAAATCTCACACTGTCTTGTAAGTGGGCTAAAGGTGCCGCAGCCTGAGGGGGTGAGCAAGTAAGGAGTGAGGGAAAGAACAAAAACACTGTCTTTAAATGACTTCGATCTCTGGAGTGATGAATCACAGAGTTGCAAATCCCTTTTTAGCTAATTGCTACCAGCATGTGAGATTTCTCCCCTACTACTCCTCCATGTTCAATATCAATTTTCAGGTCCGGCAGAGAGAGATAGCCCTGGTCTGTTCCCCTGAGTCTCGCCAGTGGCCTCGCTGATAAAAACTGCACTAACAGCACTTAGCCATTTCAGAGACTGCAGAAACAGACATACACACACATACATACATACACACACACACACACACACACACACACACACACACACACACACAGACTCTCTTATTCACAGCTGTGTGCGGTAATGAAGGAGAAAAGATGGGCCAATCGAAGTGAAACAGGGAACAGGCTGGTGTCATCTGCTCTGTGACCTTCTGAGAAGACTGTGTGTGTGTGTGTGTGTGTGTGTGTGTGTGTGTGTGTGTGTGTGTGTGTGTGTGTGTTTGTGTGCGCTCTCCTCAAAAAGTCTGGAGGTCAGACCTGTGCTCACTGAAGGGAATTAACATTTGTCTGTTTCGCTAAGGAGAGGCTGTCCCCCATGGAGAATGCAGGAAATGTGTGCAGATTGGTGAGCTTTAGCCTGTTTTTATTTATGTGTAGTCAATTGTTATGCAGTACCAGTTTGTGCTATGCAATTAGTTACAAAATACTGTACATTGCAAACAGAAACTACTGTGTGTAGAAATGAGACAGTTAATCCTCAGAGGTTTTTTCCTAATTTTGAAAATAAAAGTGAAATATAATGCTATTAAAATAGTGGAAGTAGGAGGCAAAATATTTGACACCATAACATTGCACAGTTCTAGTTCTATGTTTTCCACAATTAATCAAAATGGCAAAACTGATATGTGCAAAGGCAATAATATACATAGTATTGATGTGTGTGTGCGTGTGTGTGTGTGTGTGTGTGTGTATGTGTGTGTGTGTGTGTGTGTGTGTGCCTGAAGTTCCAGCATCAACTTGCCCTTGACCATCCTCAAGAGGAGAGGCGACACGGCAGAACTCCCCTGACACCTTCTGCTCCACTCGGGCAGCTGCCTTCACAATTAAAGGACAACCTCCACCTCAGAATCCATCATGGAAAACTGTGAACCCAATGTACTCCAGTCAATAACAATAGCCATGCACTTTACAAGAATGTGTGAGTGTCTGTAAATGTCTGTGTGTGAAGGAGAGTTGTGCGTGAGTGTAAACTAGCAACCCTGAAAATTGTCAAAGCACGGTGAATTGGTGTCCTGCAGTGGCCAATGATAAAAAACAATATACAGTATGTGTGAGAGCATTTGTTTGCCACAACCAGCCTGGATGGATTGGTTGTTTTTTTTCCAGTGGTGGAATGTATTTACTCAAGTACTGTACTTAAGTACAAACTTGAGGTACTTATACTTTACTTGGGTCTTTTCTTTTCATGCCAATTTCTACTTCTACTCTACTACATTTCAGATAGAAATTTGTACTTTTTTACTCCACCATATTAATCTGACTAATTTTACAAATTAAGATTTTTGCACACATAACACATTTATAAAACACTATGTTTTATTATAAATTAAACTACCTAACAATATAACGGCCTACAAGTCCAGCTGAAATAATTAGCCAAATAAACAAGACAGAACTGTTTTCTAAAATGTGAGGATTTTTCTGCATTGAATACTGTTACTTGTAATACTTTGTAACTACATTGTCCTGATGATACTTACATACTTTTACTTAAGTAACATTTTCAATGCATTACTTTTACTTGAAGCAGAGTGTTTTACAGTGCTTTATAAAACACTATGTTTTATTATAAATTAAACTGCCTAACAATATAACGGCCTACAAGTAAAGTTGAAATAAATAGCCGATTAAACACTTAGTTGAATGACAGAACTGTTTTGATCGTTTCCAGTTTCTAAAATGTAAGGAATTACTTTTACATTTAGTAAGTACATATTCCTGATGATACATACTTTTACTTAAGTAACATTCTCAATGCAGGACTTTTACTTGCAACTGAGTATTTTTTACAGTGTGGTATAAGTACTTTTAAGTGAAGGATCTGAATACTTCTTCCACCACTGTTTATTTCAAGTATCGCAATGAAGTTGTCTTTCCTTGCCCCATTAGCAGAAGTCATGTGCTTTGATAACATGTCTTCTCTAAAACCCTGGTAGCACCATAAAGCGACACAGCAAAGATCATCCACCAGGCACCGCAAGGGGTGGTGTCAGAAGCTTGGTGACGTAGAGTAGAGCTGGTGATATGCTGCTGGTTAGTCACAGTAGCTCCTCAAGCTAGCTAGCTTGCAAACTGTTGGGCAAGCTAGCTATAGATTGGTTCGCACAGGACTTGGGTACTGGCCCAAACTGTAGACAAGGTTTAAAAACTTAGAACAATATGATGTGCTTTAAACATACAAATATAAACAACATTGTTTTATCACATTTTTTTTAACTCATTAATGTGTTCATTGATTGTATTATAGATAAAACAGAAGTCACAAATCACACTAACCCGACACACACATTACTACCACCACAACTTCCATTGGCTTCTGTATGGTAAAACATTAGCTGGAGTAGTAGGTTCTAATGACAAATTAACATTATTATACAGCTGCAACCCATAGTCGACATTTCCTTTCACTTTACCTCTCTTTCAACCCCTTCATGTTTTTGTTTCATCTGCGGCTAAGAGGCTTTTCAGGGCTAAAGTCACATACTCTCCTCCCTGATTATGCAAAAAGCTTTTAAAAGAGGCAAGGTGGAGGGAGGTTTGAGAGATCTGTGGCCTTCGCGCCCTGCTCCCTCTCACCCTCTCCTCTCTTCTTTACTCTAATCTGATTTCGAGCAGCCATCTTTGATCTAGGTCTGTGCCAGAGGAAAGCAAGCTGCTAGGGCCTTGCCTCTACAGATGAAGTGAGTATGGAGATTAGCAGCCTTCCCTTACAGCTTTAGTGGCTAATACCTGATTAGGGCCCGGAGTCAGCCAATTGTCTCAATGCTGGCTATCAATGCTACCACTGGCCCTAGAGGGAGGGTGGGGGTGGATGGGTGGTGTTGAGGAAAGAGGGATGGAATAGTAGTGGTGGTAATATGGGGTAGAGAGGGTTGGGATGAAGGTTGATTCCGTAATGGATACTCATTTTATCCTACCCCACTAAGAAGATTAGGCCTTGGGGTGTCATATTAGCTGTGCTCTCTGGGCCTTTGGTGGTCCATGCAGCTTTCTAATGGTGCTTGCTAGCCCATGTTGCTGCTGGTTCATCTCTTGTCTTTGCCATGTTGTTGAATAGTTTTGCATTACACTGTACAATTGGATCACGAAGACTGTCTACATTAAATATTCCCCTTTGCTTTTTTTCAAAGAGGCAAGGTATGAGCTGCTCTGATGCACATCTGTTTCAAGTTAAGGCCCTGACACACCAACCCGATATGACTCAATGACCAATCTGATTGATGGAGATCTGAAATGAAGACAGATTCAGCAACTGCATGGCCTATTTCTCGCTTAAAATGTTTTCAGAAACATGTTTCGGTGAACTATCTTCGTAAGATATGAGATCATATTCAGAACGAAGATGCCATTATGCCCGGTTGAAAAATCCGGGAGCAGCCAGACCCACGTGACGCGTTCGTCCAATCAGCTGCTAGTTTTCCTTTTTTGGGCGACAATACAAATTAGCGGCGTCTGCAGTTATGGAAATGTATTACGTCTCGCGCAAGCGCAGAACGTACTCTCAAGTCTGCGTCGCTTCGGTGTGTTCTTAGGCACTTTTTGGACCTCGGGGAGCCGACTCATCAGTCCGACTGCCTTTTCTGCCACCAGTCGGCCGTCGGGTTGGTGTGTCAGGGGCTTTAGAGAAAGAAATCCTCTCATCTTTCAAGGAATAAGCTGCACCATGCATGTTCTTTTAATAAGAGATTGCAAGACTCGTTTGATGCATGATGTGAGATGCAATGCAATGCATTTTGAAAAACCAAAATCCACTTTGACTCTGATGATGCTTGCCAACAAATAGCATAACTCTTTGTTCAACTTCCAGGTCTTGCTTGCTTTTCTTCTAAGATGTACACTATGTTTAGGGAGAGTTGTGCCTTCATTAATTAATGTCATATTATTTATTCAAGACCAACAAAGTCTTGAGTGTTCTCTTACGCCGACAGTGGAGAGCTCCGAGACATAGCTGGCAAAGAGGCCAAACAGAAGGCCATGAAAGTTTAAAAAATGTGTTGAGATAGACTGTAGACATCTTGTTCCAGTGGAGGGCTGTTGCTCTCCCTCCATCTTGCTCTTTCTTACTCTCTCTTTAAATCTGGCAGTTTAACAAAGACAGAGCGGACCTCTGAGAACCACAAGCTTAGCCAATTAGAGCACTTGAGACAGGCAAATGCCTCTCTCCTTTATAACTTGGGTTTACAGTTATGCTACAACTGGTGAAAATAATTGGTTATTAATACAATGGACAACTACCAAGGGCAGATTTGTGAGTATTTAAGCATGTATGAGAATGTGTCTAATTTGCAGCTGGTTATAAGCGTTATACTCTACAGTGGGGGCTGAGAGTATCAAGTGTCAATCAGAAATATGTCAAATTCTGCTGTTCAACCAGCAGCAGTTAGAATGCAGTTAAATGTGTACGGAAAACATAATTTAATGCATGTTATATTAACATTGCATATTTTCTTTTAATATGTTACACTATAGAAAAATAACAGGGTGGCAGGTGGAGGCAGCAGAGAGGTAGAGACAAAAAAGACACCAAATCAGTAGAAAGGTGAAGGAAGAGGATGAGCTCCTTCAGTAAAGCCTCAAATGCCTCATTATCCTAAGAGCTGCATCTCCTTATGACGATACTCTTTATCTACTTACAATCTCTTCCTCTTTGTTCTGCAGTCCATGGCTCATAACACCTTTTAATCTCCATATGTGTGAAAGGAGGGGGCTAGAATGCATGTTTGCATGGCTGTGTGAGTATGCCTTATTAGTGTGGTGCTGAACCTCTGGATGGGAAATTAATAAATAAAAGGTGGATATTAGCTCCATGTGTACGCTATTTTGTTTTTAGGGAAATTAGGCCTGATGGGCTTAACTGACGCAGATGATTAGTCCCTCATTATCTGAACCCTTTATCTCAACCTTGATAGTCAAAGCAGCCTATTTGTCTACTATCATTGCCTAGCTACCTGGTAGTTTAATGACAGGGTGTATGAGATTAATTAACTAAAGACTGTAATCTCGTTTACTGAACTGCTGTGATGTCTTGTTCATAAAGAGCTGCACTTGTGTGTTTTTTCATAATGCGTGTATGAGCACTTATGTATGTTCGAGTGCATAATAATTTGCATACAGTACCTGCAATGTTTGGTTCATGTATCAACACTTTGTCTCCCTGGCCATTTTGCATGAGGTACTTAACAGCCCAGCTGAAGAAAAACAAAGTTAGCTTAACTCAATATTGAACCCCAGTTTTGTGGTTGTGAACTTCCCCCCATCAGCAGTGGCCCTAGACCCATTTAGAGTCCCAGAGGAGAGGCCAAGTTAACGCCTCCGCTCCCCCACGGTCAGCTAATGAGAAGGGGCATGCAGTGCCACAATCCTCCTTTCTCTCTCTCTCTCTCGCTCAGCCCTCTCGGAGTGGAATCGATCCTTGATGTCAAAGGCCTAACATTTCTGGCCTACTCAGCCAGGAGTCCCGCACCCACTCCCCCAACCCCCCTCCCAGTACAGCCAAATTAGCAGACCCTGAACACATTAGAGCCTGGATAAGATAAAGGTTATTCTAAAGCTCTTTTCTTTCTACTTTAAATCTTGTACTTTTTGGTCTACAAAAGGACTTCTAAAGGACTAGAAATAACTCCAAGGAATACTTGAAATGGAACCTGTGGTGTGCAGCAAGGAACCATTCTGTGCCATTTACCGACCAAGTGCCATTGATACCATGGCACAGGATGCAGCTGACACAGCCTTTGTTATTTCCAAACTCCATTAATAATCTATGATCTCCTTGTGCTCCTTTCCTTGCCCCTAGAATGGTTGCAGGCTGTTTACATAAATTGACAAGGATGCCAAAAGGCACACTGCGATTTTTCAAAAGTATTTTAGCCCCCAGAAGACACGATAAAAATGGTATTTATTAATTGGATGGTATCCGGACTCTGTTTACGTATTTCATATTCATTTATTATGTTTTCTTTGCCCATCTATGGAAAGGAATTTGACTGACACAAATACATTATTCTATTTGTGTGTTATGTCCCACGGGGCTGTTAATTATTTGTTTTTCTTCAGTGGGGAAACTTAAAGGAAATACATCACAAGTCTAACACCCGAAGATGATGATGTCTGTTTTTTTTGTCTCCCTTTATGCTTCCCATTCCTAATGTCTCTCATGTTTGCATGTGCTCAAAGAAAATCAAACCATGATACAGTCGAATACATTAATTAACTGCAACGTTGATAAACAAGGCTTATACAGCAGAAAGCATTCAGTTTATCCTTTTAGGTCAGTCTGCGGTCTAATCATTTGTCGACAACGAGAACTCTGAGTTTTGTCAACAGCCTTCATGTTGAAATTCATCATTTTGAAGACAAAATATGGAGCAAAGAAATGCAAAGATTAAACTATCTATTTTGCCAGTTATTATTCTGAAGTAATGAATTCTCTGCAGGAAAATTTAGATCTGTATTTAGCTGTCAGGACCATTTTGGGTGAGGGATGATTGACATTTTTCTGTAGCTGACAAGCAGTGATTTGACTAGTCATATTTACTCCATCACTTGACAGGGTATTATGCTTCATGTGGAATATGCAAATGTACTCTTTAGCTGGGAAGAAGACAAGGGCTATCACTGGTGCAAAAAGAGTTATTTTTCCCTTCACTTTGTAGTCCAATGACAACGTAGATTTCACTTTCTCAAGTAGAAAGAAAGAACTTATGCCTATTTAGAGATTTACTAAACATGAAACTCCCAATACACATGCCTGAGCATAGACATACTTGCCATTCAGCTTGTTGTACTATATATCCAGTGAGGTTGTTGTAAATAGTATTAGGTACAGCAATTTCTGTGCTGCAAGAGCCCCTGTTAACACTGTGCTTGTTCTTTCATTCACTAAGGTTGGAGTAAAAAAAAAAAGTGAGAAAAAGAATCTTCAATTTAGTGAGCACAACCTGAGTCATTATTAGAAATGACAGTTGAACCTGATGAAATTGTATTCCCAATTGGAAAACCAAATTGCTATCAGACCGACATGATTTCCTTGTGCTAGGACCATGCTAATTCTGCGTCAAAACATCGGTAAATGTATTTAAAAGCTATAATAGCATTTTACCATGCAGTCTTCCTTCGCCCTCGTACGTGGACCCTATTAATCTGGAACTTCGATTTGCATGTAAATGTGGTCAACTTTCATATCATCAAAATACATGAGTTCTACACCATCAGAAGGCCAGAAAGCCATGTGTGTGTGTGTGTGTGTGTGTGTGTGTTTACATGAAAACGGAGCCTGCAACCTTGTGTGTGAATGTATGTGTGCTTGTATATGCACACGCAATTACAGATTGATATAGGTGCGTTTGCATGCGAGAATGTACCGTATATGAATGTATCTGTGCAGGTATGCGTGTGTATTGGATAGGGGAGAGTTTGGGGTTGAAATAATGCATTGAGGTTTGATGTGCGACTACTGGCATATATTAGGGATTTCAGAGAGGTCAAACTAGCATGGCAGAAAGGGTGATGAGATATGAGGAGATAAAAAGAAAAAAAACAAATCAATATTGCAATGTGTGTGTGTGTGTGTGTGGGTGTGTGTGTGTGTGGGGGGGGCGGCAGGGTGACGCAAGTGCTGGAGAGGCATGAGAGTGAGACTATGTGAGACTTGATTGTAGCACCATAATTATTGAAATAGGCGGAATTGAGAGTTAAGACAGAATTTTCTTATGTTTGCCGTCTTTTACTCTTTTTACTCGTAACTAAATGTCGTCAAGTGTGTATTAGCTGTGAGAGAATGTTAGCTAAGATTTTACATCCCAATTGTGGTGCAATCGTGGTGAAGAGAAGGAGTTTATAGGACTCTCCAAGTTAAAGAAATTCACTTAGAAGCCTTTGCCTTTGTATTCACCTGTTGCTGGAAAGACGCAGCTGAGCCATTCTGATGTGAACAAGTGTGCTGCTGCAAGCATCACCCCACCATCTGCTTCAATGACTACCAGATATTAGTCTTATTAAGGATGAATCTTTTGTTTTTGTCACAGCTTTGCATTTACATATGAATGTTTAGTGTATTAGTAGCCCACTCTTTATGCACAACACTGTATTGCATTCCATTTTAAGATGTAAGAGGTGCTAACATGAATGGGTGGGCACACCAACTTCTGCACTCTGCCTTATAGTAAACCTCTAATGTAGGTGCTTCAGTTGTCACCATGGGTACCCTTTCCAAACCTTCCTCCCAAGCTTTTACCTTCTCTTCCACATTGCATCCGACTTTCTTTATGTGGTAGCATAAACCGTTCACCTGCCCTGGTTCCCACATTACCAACTGTGAAGTCTCTATCCAGAGGGAATCAATCACAGAGAGCGACACAGCCAGCCAAAGTACTGTCTGTCTTTGAGAGGATGTAAGGATAGATAGATGGATGAATAGAATGGGGGGGAGGGTTAAGAGGAAAAGTAGAATTAGGAGGCATGGATGGAGCGGAAGAGAGGATCAAGGCACGGTGAAAGGTATGAAAAGAGAGGATGAGAGGAAGGAGACAACGTGAGGGAGCGATGGCGAGAGGGGTCGGGAGGAAGGGAGACAGAGAGGGAGAGCAGTGCAGGGAGCTTTAATTGGTCCCTCTATCCACAGATTCATTTCATGTGCTGTTTAACTTTTGTGAGGCTAACTTAGATCAGGCTTCTACAGCTGTTTGCTACAGCAAAGGACAGAATCTTTCATTTCATAGTACTCAATGCCCACTCTCCACTCACAGAAAACAGTGTTCACAATCACAACACAAACTAGACAGATTTGTGCAAGGCAAATAAAGTATGTCATACTCTCTGTGAAGTTTTTTTTTTTTGCTTTCATCATAGTGATATGTGCATAGACACTTGTGCATAGAAGAATAAAAATAACATGTAAGTAAACATCCATTTGGTTAAACTCTAGCTCTGATGAATGACACAGAAGTGATTTAATATTGATTTAACATACACCCAGTTGATGGAAGCTTTTGCTTAACGATGGGTAGAATAGAAAATGACCTAAGAGGCTGCATTGATAGCCACAATGGCTAAACAAACAAGGGAAACAGATTTAATGAAATTGAGAACACTGTCATCACGTCATCACTTTGTTAAATAAAACACGTTGGGGCTACTTTGGGGCTACTTTCAGACTAAATATGATACATGAAGACCAAAAGCACAAAGTGTGTACTATATGACTATAAGATTTCTCTATGGAAAGTCATAACAGAGACAATTACAGTATGTTATCCTTTGCTTCAATGATTGGTAGATAAACAGTAAAAATGCCTGGGCCCTCTGTGTTTGCCATCTCGCTGCATGTAGCCATTTAGGGGAACGACAGGGCTGCGTTGTTTTTACCACTTATTAACAAAGATGTTACCAAAATAAACCAAACAAGAGAATTGTATGCACTTCCTCCTTATATGAAATAAAATGTGTTATGATTACAATATACATCTCACTATAGATAGTAATGCATTCCTGTAGCATAGTCTATGACCAATGCTGATTACTTTAAGGATGTCATCCCCACCATTGGATTACTGTTATATCCCACAGGAGACAGGGAGGGGAAAGATAGGGACAGAGAGAAGAAAAGAGGAGAGAGACAGAGCACTCACTAAGAAGGCAAACCTACTTTCCATCATTATCCTGTAAAATATCATTTGATTGGCTGCTCAGTGGCAGGGGCCCCTGGTGGCTGCAGCTCTGTCGCCGGGGCTAAGGACGGAAACACACAGCTTTTCACTTTTGCTGTCAAAACTAGCTTTGCCCAAATGGTATCATTTTAAATGCCATGACAGTGGAAGGTAGAAGGAAGTGTGATGGGCCTAAGGGTATACATAGACCCCATATGCTAGTGACACTGATACAAGTGTAATTCTAGACTATTAGAGTGACACGGGAGATCCTCCCAAGCCACCCCCACACACACACACACACATGCACACACACACACATAGGCACGCACGCACACACACACACACACGCACGCACACACATGCACACACTCACACACACACACCCCCCAGATCACGAAGTAGCTGAAGGGGGGGGGGGCGGCGTATGTGGTACAGGCTGTCATGCCATGAAAATTTAAGAAATTCTTTAACCTGGCCTTGCCTGATCCCCTTCTCCTTTGAATATTTTATAATGCCAAAATGATTTATTAACTTGAGACAGGTACAGCTCAGTAGGGCCAGGTAGAGCCACAGGGACAACAGCGGGGTAAGACCCACAGGGTGCCGCATCGATCAAAAGACAGAAGAATGATTTCTACCTATTTTACAGTGGATGTGTTTTCAATAATGCTTTCTTTTTCTAATGGAAGTAGATTGGAAGGGAAAGAATAATTTATGTTTCAATGTAAGGCCTCCTCATTAAAAAAAGAGAAAATAAACATTTTAAAGCTAATTATAGTGAAGGTAAAAATAGAGAGGGACATGTTCAAGTATTTGTCTCCATCTAAACAAACGTTTAACCTACGAAAACAAAATGATGAAAGTTTCTCACAAAATACACATTTTAAACTAAAGTTTATACTTTCTACATCTTTGTTTTTAATTGTATTGTATAGCTGGAGATGGTGGCTTGCATATTTAAACCTTTAAACCTAGTTAATGGGACTTGAGTATGGCTATCTTCCACAGTAAAAACAAAATAAAAACACTGTATATATATATATATATATATATATATATATATACACACTAAATGATGTACACACACACACACACACACACACACACACACACACACACACACACACACACACACACACACACATCAACTTATTTTGTAGCCTGCTGTTTACAGTTTCCCATTCAGACTAATAGCTAATGTTTATGATACAATGAATCCAAATCTGTCTAGGAGTATTTCCCTATAATTCCATCTCTTTTTATGGCTCATGATTGCCAGAGACACCGTTTGGCCAACAATGTCACAAAGGTCACTGAGCAAGGGTGGGCTGGGAGGAGAAATATGGCAAGCAGACACTCGATACGTCAACGAATCTATGTCGGAGAGAGAAACAGGAAATATAGAGAGAGGTAGAGAATTTGATGTACAAAGAAAAGATACAAAGGAAGAGGACAGGAAGAGAGGGGAACCGAATGAAACAAAGGAAATGACACGACCAAAGAGAGATAGAGAACCATGAGCAGATAAATGAGACAGAAAGTAAGAACCATCGAAATGGAGCGAGGGTGAGGGAGCAGTGAAGCAGATAGTGCCCATGGGAGCCAGTGAGAGAACAAAAGCAGCCCTTCTGCTAATTGACTGCAGAATTAGCCCCATCTCCCCCAGTGGGACTGTGGAGAAGCAGTGGCAGATGGAGGCAGACTGGACACCAGAGCAGAAAAAAGGCCTGCAAAACCTGCCGTGAAGCTGCCCACAATTGTGGGTCACAACACCGCAACACGTTCCTTGTTTAACAGGACATGGCCAAGCACAGAGAAAGGACTGAGAGGGCTAGGAGGGATTAAAAAAGGTCAAAAGAGGAGGTTGGGACTGCTGGACAAGGGAGGGAGTGAGAGGAGAGAGAGAAAGGAAATGCAGAATCAGGAAAGTATTTTTATTTTTTTTTTCAGGGTGAGTTCACTCTGAGAAAATAATCGTCAGATTTATCGATGTTGAAAATAACGCCTTGTTTCCACATAACTTTTTATTTACTAGCATTTGAATCCTCATGATGTGACTAAATTAGGTTTTAGTGAGCCATGCCTATGAGCTGTTAATTTGTGCCTGAGCTGTGTGCATTGTTGTTTATGTCTGTGTTTCTTTGTCTGATTTTAGATACCTACTTTGGTCTGTACAGCACTTTGGTCAACGTGGAGTGTTTTTAAATGGACTTTATAAATAAATTTGACTTGACTATTATGTGAATTTCTTACCGAATTTCGGAAAAACATAGGATAAGGGATACACTTTCCAGTTACAATACCCTTACAACATAAATACACAAACCTCCCTAATGAGAGTGCTAATTAAAGAGCTAAACTGTTGTAAACTGCAAAAACCAGGACCCAAACTTTAAATACAAACAAAATCATTTGGTATAAGTTAACAAAGGTTATTGGACTTCACCTAAAAAAAACTTTTAATTTAATCTTTGCCTGTTGCTCTGCCATGGCAGAGGGATGTGTACTGGTATCAGTATATTTGCAAAGTTCCTAACAAGCTGGTAACAATTAGCAGCAAAGCTCAATATACGAATACATTTGCTAAGATGTACTTATATAAAAATACATACATACATTAATACTGCATTTTCTTGGATCATGGTCTGTGATTTACAAGCATCTTAAACGTCCATAAATGGGAAAATAAACTATCGTCACAAATTATTTATAAATTCATCATTTTCTCATGTCAAGTTTCAGAGCTTTAAATAAATTATTAAAATCTGAATCAATAACTCCCCAGATGTCAGGTTCCAAAAACCTGATAAAAGGATGGATGACTGTAGTACACACACACACACACACACACACACACACACACACACACAAACACACAAACACACCACCCTGCATAACCAAGTAGCTACTGTTACTATGAAGTTGAATTACATTGCTCAAAGCACTATTTTAAAGTGCCAAAAGCAGTCATTCCTCCTTCTAGGGATTACTCTGAGGAATGTATTTACAGTTTCTTTCTCTCATATAAAGGCTGTATGGAAATCAGAGGACTACAGACACCACTCATAGGCTGTTTTGAAATTCAAAGAAGGTGTGGAGTAAAACTATATTGTCCTTTTGAGGATGCAGGAGGATGCTTTCCATTCTGTGCTGCACCATGACTGTCATAGTAATCTGATATGACAAATTCACATACAGTAGATTAGCTGCCGGTGGTGAAAGCCAGAGCGGTTAATATTTGTTGATGTTGCTTTTATCCAGCAGGTCAGGTGTCCCTGGGCTGTGGTTACCCTGACGCAGAGGAAAGGAGAGTAACGGAAAGGATAAAAAAGGAAAAGGAGAGGAACCTAAAGGAAAGGAAACCTTTTTTTTCTGGCAACCAAGAAGAGTTAAAAAAAAAAAATCTCAGGGCCACTGGGCCTGCTCATCACTTTATATGCTGTCAAAATCTTTGATGTTCCCCAACTCTTGATGTCGGGGGCTATGAAAAATGCTTAGCTCAATTTAAGCCTCTCGCAAAAAAGGGCTAACAACTGTAATTAAATCATTAAATTCTTGTCTACGCTTCACAGAGCATAGAGTAAATTAACTTCCCACCAACCTCATTTTCAACTTGAACATGAAATAATGATTTTTTTTTCTCCAGCTCATATAATTACAAAGCTAACATCTGATAGAGTCAGCATCCAGGGGGGATTATCACATGCATGAGTATTAGACCTCATTACCAGCTTGACTGCAAAATTATTACATCTTGTAATTGGATGGTGAGATTTATACACAGATTGGCCGGGTTTCTGTAAGATTGTAATTACAAGCTTCATTGGTTTGCTACTTATCGGAACTTCACAGAGAAAACAACTGGTAAAATGAAATGAGCATTTCATTAACCTATCGCCTTATCAGGGGAAAAACCTGTGTAACGTTCATGTATGCATTAACATAAATAGGATCATTCATTCTGCCGCCAGATAGCCTGGGCTGGAGTTTTATTTTCTTTCTTTTTTTTTTCTAGGCAATGAGGGTGGAGGGTAGAGAGAAAGAGGGTGGCGGCGGTGGTGCTGGTTTGATTGCAGTCGGGGCGGGAGGGGAGGAGGTTGGTGGCACTATTCATTCATTTTCACAGAGTTTATTTAACCTTCATAATCCTGTGTTGATGGGGAACGGAGGGAAAAGGGACACAGAAGGAAAGAGGGGGAAGCGATGGAGCCATGGGGAAGGGGAGGGCTGCAAAGGGTGAGTGGGAAAAGGAAAAAATAATAATAAATTAGTTGTCTAACGTTACAAGGGATGAACTCAATATATCTATTACTTAAAGACTAACTGACTGTGAAAGTGCTCATTTCACGAGAGACGAGGCAGCGAGCTGGCGGGTACTCATGGGGCTCTGAGGTGGCTGCTCTTCTCCTTCTCTCTCTCCCTCTCTTGCTCTCTCCCTCTCTCATCCCTCCCTATCTCTCTCTTTCCCTCTCTCTCTCCCAGCTTTGATGTTTCCCCTTTCACTGTTAACAAACTCTGACCGTGTTCCCCTCTTGCTCAAACACAACGGCAGGTGCAGATTGGATGCCCACATAAATAACCTCCTCACACAATGACACCAGGGGATCGATCTAGAATTTGATGGGTGCTGCTGCTCATACAAAAGGAGTGTGTGTGTGTGTGTGTGTGTGTGTGTGTGTGTGTGTGTGTGTGTGTGTGTGTGTGTGTTAAGATGGGGTGAGCGGAGAACAAATGGGGACGAGCAGGATGGGACAGAAGGAAATAAGGTGGAAAAGGGGGTAACAAGAGTGATAGAGGGGCAGGGAGGAGGAGGGGGGTATAAAATGGTTCAATTACAAGCCGAACACTATTTCTCTCTTCTTAACAAGAGATTTCATGGTGTGGGCCAGTGTTTGGCAGAAACAGCTGAGTGCCACTAATGCTACAGCATTACACTGCGCCAGATCAGCTGGCCCCTTTTGAGATGAGAGACAGTTGTTATTGAACTTCATTGTCCAGATTGGTTTCTTTTTCAGCTGGGATCAATGATGCTTCAACATGGGCGTGATGTAAAAAGCCGTGCTGCAACCTGCCACCCACCCCGAGTAGCACCATCACCGAACTTGGAATAGAAGAGTGCACCCATGTTCCTTTAAGGGCTTTTTGATTTGCTCTTGTATAGGTGAACCTTTCCACAGTAAACGCGGTCTAAAGCCTGCAATCCAATCCAATCCAATCAGATATCTAGCAAGCATGTTATCTAATAGAAAATTAAAATAAAGGTAACATTTGAATGACTGCCCAACACACTTCACATCACATTCTACATTTTGCAGGAACCCAGTAAGTTTTGACAAAACAAAATGTTCCACTTACACTCAAATGTTTGAGAGTTTTGATGTGTTCTTCCAGCTGAAAATGAAATAGCTGTGTTGGGTAAGGTTGGTATGGTAACCAGAGGGGAAAATATGCTATGACACATGAGCCACATCTGCAAGTAAGTTTTATAAACTATTTTGATTGATGGTATATCATGTCATATCCACGTTAACGGGGTGGCTGGTGACTCTGTACACAAACAACGAGATGAAACATCACAATCACAGCACAGTTCTGTCATCTTGTGTTTTGAATGGGCCGAAAATGATGTATTTGATTATTAAAAGAAGTTAAGGTATCAAGGAAACCAAAATAACTCACAGTACTGTATTTATTGCTAACATTTGTTGGTTGGAAGCCACTGAAATCTGAATTACAGCAAAGATAGCCAAACCATGAGCCATTGTAAGAAATAAAGTGCCTGCATGCAAAGTGTAATATCAACTATTGTTTCTGATTTCCACGCACAGAAATATACCGTAAGCATGATGTGAATCATGTCACTTGTAGTGAACTAACTGTGTTATGAAAAGCCTTCACTGACATTGTCAACAAGAGCAGGTACAACCATAGACATTATATAAACTGGACCAACAGATCCCGTTGCAAGACGTAGATGTGACGTGAGCAACCTGTCTGAAAGTTGTAAGTCTTCTGGTAGCTGTGACAAGAGAAATCTCAATCATTCCCAATCTTACAGAGACGGAGAGCGTAGGTATATGTAAGGAGATAACATAGGCACAGGCTAATTATTGCTAACTAAAATGCTAGTTAACATTAGTAATTAAACTTAAACAGCTAATGTAAGTCGAAACTGCCTGCGAGCTTCTCCTGTACTATACGGTAATTCCTCTACTATGCGACAGTAAGTCGAGTGGTTATGACACAATCGTTAGCCTATTTTTACAAAAACGTCTGCTACGGAGCCATAACGTGAGATACAAGGTAATGGAGCCTTTTATACATTGTTGTGTTTCTTTAGAAATAAAAAATGGACAAATTACACGCTTCAGATGTAAAGTTATTCGCTGTCAAAGTGGCGCCAAAACGAATGACAGTCAATGGAATGCTAATGAGAGGTGATGGCTTGGTAGCATCAAAATGGCGCCATAGGAGCTACGCGTTCTGGGGAGAGGCTTACCCCCTTGGGTACAACCCAAGAAACCAATCAAGGCTGGAGACACTGACTTTTCTCAGTTATTGTCGACCAAACACAAAAAATGTGCAGTTCAAGGCAATGTCATTATTTCATTTTGAGATTCTGAGCTAAATGAAAGCTAACCAGACACAGAATACAACAGTTTGGTGCTAAATACACATCAAGTTTTGAACATATTTGTATTATGACTATGACTGAACTGTCATTTAGCTAATGTGTTTTGCTCTAAATAAGAATTCAAATGATTGACATGTTGTGACAAATAAAAGGGTACACAAATACATACATTGTTGTCAATGTGTCTGTGTATAGCTCCTGTTCATTGTTTCTCCTGACGAACTTATCTGAGCCACAAAACTATCCAAACGTCTTAAGCATCACCAAATGACATATCTAAGGTTGTATACTCTGGGGCACTGAACCGGATTCTTTTTTTAGCTCATATTGAGGCTTGTCATGGTTGTCTAAACAGAGAAAAATATGATTCCATTTAGGTTGTCCCTGCTCAGCTGCAATGGGAAGATCTAATCTGTGCCACAAAGAGCTAATCTAACACATAAATAGCCTGTAAACCCTTTTGGAACCCTGTTTATTTGTTAGGGTGTTTTCCTCTAACAAGCCCCTCCCCTTTCCCAGCTCACAGGGTCTATAACTCATTACTGCATAAGTGAATTTGACAGACTGCTGTTTTCATCTGTGACCCCATAACACCCAAGGCTAGAGGGTGGGACCAATGGTTACCCCACTCAGGAGCCATGATGACATCAATAATTACAATTCAAATAGTAGTTTGTGGTCCCACAGCTGTCAAGAACAATATCCTGTGACATAAATTGGTCAGGTGAAAGTTAGCTGTCCACTGAAGTAACATGCACATGTTCTATATTTGGGACTGAAAAGGAATAGCATTCATACCTAAAAAAAGTCTGACTTGTTTTTTTTCTCTCCAGTGTTTTTTTTTTAGGCTTGTGTGTTATAACCAATTAACCACTCCAGGAAGTGAAACCCCAAAGCAACTGAAACAGAGTCAGTCTGATCAGTGATCAAGGTGATAGCAGTGTTGTTAAGAGTGAGAGGCCAAGGCATCCTGGGGAGCATGTCCAGTAACAAAAACAGCAGGTTTCAACTACTATCAATAGTTAGTACAAAGACACACCAAAGCAAATAGCAGCACATGATAACAGATAAAAGAAGCAGCCTCATTAAAATTCCATTTGTCACGCTTTCTGTTGATCATTTTATCTATAAGTCTATCCCTTACACCAATATCAAAGGGTGCAATTTCAAAAGAATACTTCAGTATACAAAAATCTTCTTCCCCAAGAAGTCTGCTCCTTAAAATTCAATTAACAAATAAACGTGGGAATTGTATCATCTGAAAGCAGATTTGCATGCTCCCGTTTCTGAGGCAGCAAATAAACATTTGAAATGGGGAGACTAACTCTTATGAATATTTCTGAGCTAGTGTTTCAAACCAATGTTTGAGTCTCCCTCATTCCGATTTAGCATAAAATTAGACGTGGGACAAAAAGAAGACTTTGATATTGCTGTTTTTTTTGTCCAAAGCCTTTCACACATTTACTGTACTTTGCATACATCTGCCACTAAATTGTGCAGATGTGCGCATACAGTACAGACTGGGAGTCTGGGGCTTGCAGCCTGTTGGCTCAATACTCAAAATAATTCAGTCGATTATTCATGGAGAAGTTTAAATACCAAGTAATGGAATTAGTTTGTGAATTGCCAGAATGGTTAATTATCTTCTGCAGTCTTAGCTGCTGAATTGTACAGTGTGTGTGAATCTATATGCAACAGGTTTTAAATTAGAACATGTTCATAGTCAATGAAGGTAAATTAAAATGGTGATGCTACTTTAAATTAGGAGAATGGGAAATCTTCTCTTCTCTAAACTCAAACCTTGAAGTTCTCCTTGAGGTCGCTTACTGCAGTTGCAAATAGCTGTGCTTACAATGTTAAACGTCCCATTTGAAAAATAAATTTCACATAAAAACACTTTATAAGTTCTTAATGTTAATCCTCTTGGGTCAACACTGCAATGAAACACTCTGCTCAATGCAGTTAAAACCTTTTAAAGGCCAGTAAATGCTATACTTCCTCTTTGTCACCCCACTCTCTCTCTCTCTCTCTCTCTCTCTCTCTCTCTCTATCTCTCTCTCCTTGGCTAGCTATAGCTATTCATTAGCTCCAGCCCCTATGGCAATGAGAGTCTTTAACCTCCATTAGATCTAATGTTGATATGTTTCCCCAGCAAAGAGCCAAAACAATTAACACCCCTTCTCACATTTCTCTCCCCTTGGCCCCTAACCACATCAAAATCTGGGCCCACCCGTTCATTACCCACCCCTGAGAATGCCCTTGGGGAGGAAAAAAGTCAGATCCTTGGCTGTTGTCTTGTGCATGGTATGCAGTTAGAAGCCAGAATGAGTTAAGGGAAATGTGTCAACAATAATTTAGAACTGTGCTTTTTCTATAACTTTGCATCAACGTGGCAGCGAGCGATACTTATTTGGATGACTTATATCATGATAATACTTAATCATGATGAGGTAACACCTCCTGAGCTTAGGGTTTGGTTGTGTTTTTATATATTTATGATACATTCAACAGCAGTGGTGGTGGTGTTCTTGCTGCAGTAGCCTATTATTATTGAACTACCTTACATGCATCTATTTGGACCTTTTCCAATGCTTTCTCCTTGAAATAATATTAAGCCACTACTAATTTGCAACAGAAAATATGTTTTGAGCAAAATGTAATGAATCCCAGATTTTGCTGTTTTTATCAACATAATGACGACGAATTCCCAAAATGCTGACACTGCACATATCTGCAAATGTCTAATGATGATGTATTTTGTTTGTTTTTGTTCTACAAAACCTGCTCACACACACTAAAGCATGATTCAACTTTTGTATGGTTATGTTTGGCACTCACGACACTTGGTTAAGATGAGGGAAATATTCTGGTCTCGGTCTGATAATTAAAAAGACAACAATGACTTGAAGCACAAGACAGGGCATGTTCTATTTATTAACATTAAACTGAAACCATGACCTTTCCCAAACTTTGCTCATACAAGCTCAACAAGTGCTCATATTATGCTCATTTTCAGGTTCATAATTGTATTTAGAGGTTGTACCAGAATAGGTTTACATGGTTTAATTTTCAGAAAACACCATATATTTGTTGTACTGCACATTGCTGCAGCTCCTCTTTTCACCCTGTGTGTTGAGCTCTCTGTTTTAGCTACAGAGTGAGACATCTCACTTCTGTTCCATCTTTGTTGGGAGTCGCACATGTGCAGTAACTAGGTAAGGACTACCAGCTAATCAGAAGCAGAGTATGAGGGAGTGCCACGCTAGCAGCTAGGCGAGCATTATGACGTGTAACAAAGTGACGCACGTTTGTCACGGAAGTAAAGGCTGGACTACAATAGAGCTGTTTGGAGCAGTTTGTGAACAGTGTTTTCTGTTGTCCCTTTGGGGTGGACTTTGGGCTTTTTCACTTTGTAAACCTATAACATGCACAAAAAGCTCAATAAAGGCAAGGGAAAAAGCCAAAAAGCATAATATGAGCACTTTAACCAATAAGCTTTTGTTGCCTTAATCCAAACACGTGGAACTTAAATTGCAAACCCCACTGTCAATATCAAAGTATGTTACCTGTAAAAACATAATTGGCTAAAGAAATTAGTAGTACGTAAACCCATTTGTATGATAAGAGGGATCAAAAAACAACAAAGTAAATATGTTTATTTGATCAAAATCTGGAAGGCAATCATTTAGAAAGTCCTAACCATAAGGATTTGCTTTTAACATTATGCAATGCACATGGTTGTCTTGAAGCCTAGCTTGAATTAACTAATTAACTAGTTTTTGGCAAATGCAATCCATGTGATGTTCTTACCTTTTAAATACATTTTACCTACCTAAAGAAAAAAAATCAATTTGAATGAATGTCCATTTGAAGCCTTCAGTGCTTTAAGATCCTTTAAGGGCCCAAGCAGACTGATGCCCCGACATTCTAGTATTGTATCATCCAGTGGTGGAATGTAACTAAGTACCTTTACTCAAGTACTGTACTTAAGTACAAACTTGAGGTACTTATACTTTACTTGCGTCTTTTCTTTTCATGCCAATTTCTACTTCTACTCCACTACATTTCAGATAGAAATATTGTACTTTTTTACTCCACTACATTAATCTGACAGCTTTAGTTACTAGTTATTTTACAAATTAAGATTTTTGCACACATAACACATGTAGTTTATAAAACACTATGTTTTATTATAAATTAAACTGCCCAACAATATAACAGCCCACAAGTCTAGCTGAAATAATAAGCCAAATAAACAAGACAGAACTGTTTTCTAAAATGTGGGGATTTTTCTGCATTGAATACTTTTACTTGTAATACTTTAACTACACTGTCCTGATGATACTTACATACTTTTACTTAACCCTCCTGTTGTCCACGAGTCAAATTTGACTCGTTTTCAAAAAGTTCCTATATCAGAAATGTTGGTTTCTTTCAACCAAATTGTCAAAAGAAAAAACGTGGATGGTTCCATATACAATGCTCTTCAAAAGTAAAGTAAATGATCAGCTCACTACTTTCATTGAATTTGGGTGTTTTAGTCAATTCTATAGCATTTGAAAAATAACTGATAAAAGAACGTCAGAAAAAGCGCCGAAAAAAATGGAAAAAAGTGACAAAAAACTTGGGAAAAAGTGACAAAAAACTTGGGAAAAAGTGACAAAAAACTTGGAAAAAAGTGACTAAAACGTCAAAACATTTCCAAAACATCAGGAAAAGCGACAAAAGTGTACAAAAAAGACAACCAAAACATTGAAAAAAGTTAAAATGTTTACACAGAAAAGCAAAGTTTGATGGGAAGACAACACAAAGGTTAAGTAACATTTTCAATGCATGACTTTTACTTGTAGCAGAGTATTTTTAATGTGTGGTATTAGTACTTTTAAAGTAAAGGATCTGAATATTTCTTCCACTACTGTTGTCATCTGAGGTCAACATACTGTATTTGTTACCCTGTACCTGTTGCAGGACTAAGCATGCAAAGCAAACGGTACTGCATCTAACTGCTGCAAAGTAACTTTAAACTTAGTAGCGATTTGAGCTCAGAAGCTCTTTGTCACTTTAAAACTGGGGAACACCACCCCCCGAGTGTTTAGCTGTCAAGTGCATAACGTCTTGACCTTCTAAGACCCAGAATAGACCTCTTTCATTATCCAGGAAATTCCTAGTTCCCTTACCTATAGGTGTGGTGCAGTTGTCTGGGTATCAAATGTCTCACAGTAACACCAGTGGCCCTCTGACGCTAACCCACAGCTAAATAGTCCAGTTGCTCTGACGCAGTTCAGAGAGTAGGTTTGGAACCATGCGTGAGTGTCAGTGAGTATGCATGTTTATGTGTGATGTTAAAGGGAATAGGTCTGACAATTGTGATGGTCCATTCATGTCATTGATATCCATCTAAATCTCCTCTCTTCAGGGCGAAAAAGGACTTTTGGTTTTAAACACTTAATTTGGTAATCTGCAAGAAAAGCACAAAAGGTACATTCTGCGGATTCTTAACCTTTCCTCAACTTTGGCACTCCCAGAGGCAGGAAAGGAGTATCTTTCACCACAGTTATTAGTTCACAGAGACACCCTTGACCTCTGCGCTGGTAGCCAACTGTCAACATAACTGCTGTTATTGTAATGCAGGTTCACTCTCTTTGACTTCTATTGGAGTCGTTCAGGTCTATGTGTTGGCCCAGTTCCTAGAGGCCCAGGTTCAAATATATCAGTTTCAATTCAACTGAATTAGGCTAAATTATAAGACCACATTGCTATGACCCCCATACTCACATTTTATAGTTTTAACAACCATAAATAACATCAACATTCTTGGTAAAGTACAACAGGCTATTTTGAGTGACATTATGTAGGTGATATTTTCATCAAAAGTTAAGAAAATTGTATACCTTTTAGAAAAAAAATATATGACAACGATTATAGCTTCGGTCATTTGCTGCAAAACAGGACATTTGTGTTTACATATTCATACATGCATCTTCTTGAGAAAAAAACCTTTAAAAAATGTTTACAAACATCATAAAACCTATCTTGGATATGATTTGTAAAGCACTGCTCTCATTTCTGTTTTGAAACAGTCAACTTTAAAAAATGTTAACTTTACTTTTCTGTATTAATGGTTGGCTATCACGTGTTTTTTGTTTTGTTTTGAATTTTCAATTAATAGAATACCTGATATGTTTGTGTTGTCATTTACGCTACCATTTATGCTCCCATTTTTTTTTTCTAGCTTGGACATGAGTGGTGTCTACCCTCCAACATTTACTGAGGATATTTCTGTTTCTTTTGATGACATTAGAGATTCAAACTCTATATGCTATCAGAGGGAGAGAGGCGTCACTATTCTATGATCTCTTTATTTTAGGTTTTGTAGGTGACAGTTTGGGTGGATGTAGCTGAGCTTACTAACCATTTTACACTCATCAATAATAAACACATTGGTAATATACTTTTTTTTCTGCAGACGGCAGATATCAAGAATATAAAAGTGTAAAAATAGGTGACAGGAAATTTAAAATGTGGAACACAGGCTGTTAAATAAAAAAGAACTGTGTCCACCACCTGAGTGACTTTAGAGACTGTGGCCATTGAGGCATAACAGCTTATGAAGAGCCTCCTGTAGATTTACATGATAAAACTCTCTAATATGAGCAGCCTGAGGATTTTCTTTTCTTTTCTTTTTTTTCTTTTTTTACAAAGGGAGAGAGTATTCAAAAAGTGTTTAGTTATAACGGTGTGTGTGTGTGTGTGTGTGTGTGTGTGTGTGTGTGTGTGTGTGCGTGCGTGCGCGCGCGCGCGCGTGCGTGTCTGTGTGTGCGCGTGCGGATAGGCCACAGATGGTGAAAGCCCGTCTGTTTCGAGGAAATACATTGGAAGTGAACGTGTTGTGGACAGAAAGGGATGGAGGGCGAAATGATCCGGAACAAAGTTTGTTCTCTCTCTCTCTCTCTCTCTCTCTCTCTCTCTCTCTCTCTCTCTCTCTCTCTCTCTCTCTCTCTCTCTCTCTCTCTCTCTCTCTCTCTCTCGCTCTCTCTCTCTCTACCTCTCTCCCTCTCCGGGTTGAAGCTAAGGAGCTTGTGTTGTTAATGAGAGTTTAACAAGATCCAATAAATCAGTTAACGGTGATGGTGTATTGCCCTCAACACGTGTCATTGTTTACCAAGAGTCACAAAAAAAAATATTTTTCAAAAAACAAAAAACGTTTTCTTTATTGAAAACATAAAACCCGCAAAACCAGTGTATAGTAGCAATCTTATAATTCAATATTACTGATAACATGACGCATTATTACCATTATTATTATTAAATCGTTGCATTCCTTTATTCTAACATTGGTCATCAAGTCCATTAATAAGTACTTTTTTTACTACGTTTTCTCTAATGTCTCTTTCATTTCTATTTAGAGAGATTTTCAGTTTCCCTACTCACAGCCCCCCCACCCCCCTACCCCCCTCCACCCTCCCTCCTCCACCAACCCACCACAAGCACCATATTTAGCCCCCTGCACACATTTCCAGCGGGTTATCACAATTGCCATTCCTCCCCTCCTTTCTGATGTGTTACCCAGATTACCATCAGTGGCCCTCAGATATTTTTAACAGATCCTCGGCGCTCGGCAATATCCACTCGGAGCCATCTGGTGCAGATCAAAATCTACTGACTTCTTGGGCTTCAGTCGTTAAAGCATTAAATCTAGATCTACAGAATACCTCTTCGTTGACTCGGGAGGTGGGTGATATAAGAATCAAATCAAATAAAAATAGAACTGTTAAAACATGAACAGCCCCCTCTCGTGAGCCACATGGCTGTGTCAGGAGTGGGCAGCTATAAGGAAAGCAGAGGTTACCGTCCGAGCCTTTTCTTTCTCTGAGCTGAGGAATGGATAAGGGACCAAAAGCTACAGCATCTGATTCTTTTTCTTTTTTTTTCAACTCTTGTGGAATTATACATTTTTCGAAATCCTATTTTATAAAAGAAAAGAAAAAAAATGTAAAGTTGTGCTTTTTTAGGATTAAAAAAAGTCACAGTTTTAGTGAACAGGTTTCTGAACCGTCACGGATAAATCACTCTTCATGCTCACTTTTTTGAGTTAATGTGTTGAAAATGAAGTCAAGACGCGCTTTAAATTAAAAAAGGGACTCAAAATGCACAACGGTAATATGTTGTGGCGCGTCCAGGGACCAGCAGACTTTAACAGCCTGGTGCCTTCGGTGTTTGGTTTTTTCCTCATTCCTTTTCACTCAAAACAAGGAAACGTGAAGTGGCTCTGTTGTTACAAAGGACAACAACAATCTGGTTTAAATCCACACACACACACACACACACACACACACACACACACAGACGCGCGAGTGCAGATGGAAAGAGGGTGAGAAATAGAGAGGGAGCATTTGGCCGATTAAACCTTTATAAAGAAATCAAAGAAAACAAACAGAAGTCAATAAAAACGGGCATAATTAATAAATCATATGGAGAGATGTGCATGGTTTTTCTCAACTTCTTTTTGACTTTTGGAGGAAACGCTTTTCGGAAATTAGCTATTTAATCTTTAAACTCACATCGCTGTGACATGGCTGAAATATAATACTTCATTTCTTAATTTATTAATTTGTTACATGTATTAAAATAATTGATTTTAGAAGGCCTCAGCTCAATAAACGCATTCAAACTATTATCTCGATTTAACAAGTGCATACGTTTTGAAAACAGATGAAGAACACTGCAAAGACTAAATACCACTTGGAAGAAGACTCTTTAGGAGTAAATGCGTCACTGTGAATTAAATAAACGCACCAGCAGCCCGTGATAGCAAATACTAATTCCTCTGCGGAGAGGGATTTTCCCTCTTTAATTACAATTTCAATCTATTCAAAGTTCCTTCTTCTGACGGGTTTACTTCCCCCTGTGTCGGACAGCTGTAAAATCGTGTAGACAGGTTGTCATACAACAATCAAAGCCTTCGGTGAATGGACTCTATTGCTTGAACATTTAACATACAATAAGTCCAAACACGGAGGGAGAGAGAGAGAGAGAGAGAGAGAGAGAGAGAGAGAGAGAGAGAGAGAGAGAGAGAGAGAGAGAGAGAGAGAGAGAGAGAGAGAGAGAGAGAGAGAGAGAGAGGCCCCAGCCAATGTGCTCACTCTACATTCACATTATCCACATTGCTCCAAACGAGGAGGAGCTTGCAGGCTCAAGTAGGGGATGCCAATCAAAGCATCAACTTCAAATTGTATCTGAGAGATCAGCCTGGAGACCTCAGGGCCAGGCGCGTCAGTCGGAGCGCAATTGTTGATCAGATCACATCCAGCGGACTTTGCGCGAGAAAAGAGAGGAAGCCGAGATTTAAGAGCGGCTTGTTATGACTGCATACCATTGTATGTCTGTAGTAGCTGTGACTTTGGCTTGAACACTTTCCCTTCACTCATCCGGGTTCTTTTTTTCTTTTTTCTCTCGCACACTTTTTTTTTTACGCACAGTTTTGTCGGACGATACAGCCGTGCGACTATTCGGCGGTGGAGATGTCTTTCCCCCAGCTAGGCTACCCGCAGTACTTAAGTGCCTCCCAGGCGGTGTACGGGAGCGAGAGACCGGGAGTGCTTACGCCTTCGTCCCGGGGAGGGAGCACCGAAATCGGGGGAAGTCCGTCCGCCACCGCAGCGGCGGTCACCTCGGTGTTGGGCATGTACGCCAACCCGTACGCACACAACTACAGTGCTTTCTTACCTTACACCAGCGCGGACTTGGCACTTTTCTCACAAATGGTAAGAATTCATGTTGTTTTTTTTGTTTCTGTTTACGGGTCGGCGTTGCACAGACGATTGTTTATGCTTAAGGTTCCCAGCTCTGTCTGAAAAAACAAATAAATAAATAACCGAGAAAAGCTGGGTAATCCCAACAAAACGAGTTAAGAAATGCCAATGCATTCTAGTTTGTCTGATTTTTTAAATATCGATTGCTAAATATAAGTTAATATTTTCTCGTTTTTGTTCACAGTTCAGTGCTTTGTTTGGCTGAGTTACAAATGTGAAAAAAAGTTTGAGCTGTGACTATACACGCAAACAAGAAAAAAATGGGACACAGAATGATTTATTTGTTCATAAAGAAACATATGTAAACAAAAGATTTAATTCACACAAACCATATGGTAGGTATCTCATAATGTTAGAACCGACGATTGCCAAGTTTAAATAAATTTCACGAAAGAAGAAAAAAACACCCGTTTAGCATGTAAGAAAGAGTAATGAAAAAAGTTCCTTCCCATCTCTTCCCCCCCCCAATTATTGTTTATATCAGATCGTTAGAAATAATCTCCACCATAGAACAAAAGCTTAGGCTATAAATATGCAATAAGTTTTAATCATGTAGGCTTTGTTTTGCTACAGTATCCTGTCATGGTTGAATGCCACGTGGATTGTTACTCTGTAGATGAAGATTTGTCAGAAATATTTTGGCCTCAAATACACCTGGTGGTAATAGTTAATTTGCAGTGTGTTAATGTGTTGGCAAATGTGTGCATCGGGCCCATAGGCAGTGGCTACTGCGCTAAAGCTTTAACACAAGAGCTGTGAACCGATCGATATGTTTGAGTGCTGTGCCCAAAGCAAATATAACCGAGCGAGTGGAAGTGTGGCACGCTGAGAAAACTTCACTTAGGCCTTAAAAAGTGCTTTGACATATAGCCTGGGCTCCTTGAGGAGTGTGGAGGGGGAGTTTGGCAAGTAAACAGAAATGCCATAAAGCTGGCAGCTTACAAGATGTGTGTTCACAATGATGCAACGAACTTTCTCTCGTCCTGTTGACTTCATTTGTTCCCTTTTGAGACTGCCATGTATAGGCTATGAATCGGGTTTGCTAATAAAAGGTATTTGCCTTGGAGTGAGCATTTGTGCAGGCGCAGGTGACGCAGGCCTAGCATGTTGCAAGTTGAGAAGCTTGTTTGTGGAAAGCTCAGTCAGGTGTAACTCTTTTTCTTTTCTTTTGACCTGTTTGAGTTGCAGATATAGGCCTACACAATGGTCAAAATGCATTTGAGCTATATTGTAAACAAAGAAAAATGAATATAGTCTCAATGCAATATTTTACAATTCAGTATATGGCACTAGTTATGCATGTTAAATGTTACACTATTATACAATGTTATCTTTCATTTTGAAGGGATCCCAGTATGAGCTGAAGGACAGCCCTGGCGTCCATCCTGCCAGCTTCGCAGCCCACACGTCTCCGGCCTTCTACCCGTACAGCCAGTTCCAGTACGGGGACCCGGCCAGGCCCAAGAACGCCACCCGGGAGAGCACCAGCACCCTGAAGGCCTGGCTCAACGAGCACAGGAAGAACCCGTACCCGACCAAGGGGGAGAAGATCATGCTGGCCATCATCACCAAGATGACGCTGACGCAGGTCTCCACGTGGTTCGCCAACGCCAGGAGGAGGCTCAAGAAGGAGAACAAGGTGACCTGGGGCAGCAGGAGCAAAGAGGACGGGGAGGACGGGAACTTGTTCGGCAGCGGGGACGAGGCGGAGAAAAACGAAGACGAGGAGGAGATTGATTTGGAGAGCATAGATATAGACAAAATCGACGACAACGACGGGGATCAGAGCAACGAGGACGATGATGACAAATCCACGGAGGGGAGCAGGGAGCACAGGGGCGGCGTGGGCGCGGGGGGGGAGCTGGACAGCTTGGAGAAAAGACGGGCTTTCGCCCTGCAGGCCCACGAGGCCTTTGACAAATCTAAGAGCACAATTACAGCTCACCCAGGGAGTAAGGAGAACTCGGACGGCAACAACAACAACACCAGAGTTTTGTCCCCGGATAGACCCGGGAGTTTTCCTCTCCCGTCTAACAATAAGCCGAAAATATGGTCTTTAGCAGAGACAGCCACTAGTCCTGATAGTTCATCTCAGAAAGCCACGTCCCCGTGTGGCCCAGCGGCCACCACTCACACACCAGCGCCGCACCACCAGATCCAGACCCACCCGGCCTTCCTGCCCAGTCACGGACTGTACACCTGCCAGATTGGGAAGTTCCACAACTGGACAAATGGGGCTTTCCTGGGCCAGAACTCCCTGCTAAATGTGAGGTCGTTTCTGGGAGTAAACCAGCACCATCACCACCACCACCACAACCAGCAGCAGCAGCACTTGGCGGCCCAGCAGCAGCCGACTTCAGTGGTGGTGTCGCCGGGAGCAGCTGCAGCAGCACTCAGCAACGACAGCAAGGCCCCGGCAGAGACACACAGTCCCAAGCACATAGGTAGGGGAACGCTCGCTGCGCGTGCACGCGCATACACGTCACATACAAGTTTTATAGGCTACTGAACGGAACATAACGTGTGTTACATACATAGGCCTACATGTTTCTTTTGTATATTTAATTATAACAGCAATGCACTGTGAACACATGCACGCACGAGTAGGTTACATAAACACACTTAAATCCACCATGTTCACATACTGCATTATCACAACAGTGGGCTCATTTTTAGTTCGACATGTTCACACAGGCATATATTAGCAGAAAATATCGGCCATTATTGATCCAGCATTTGACTTATTTCCTTTTTAGAGCATGAAAACGGTGTACGGTCTGATTCCCCTCCAACGCAGATCCTGAAGTCTTCCTTTCGACCCATCCATGACAGGTGAGGCAACTTTTTATTCTTTTGCTCTTGTTGATTGTTGGAAACACGTTGCCATAAGAAAATGACCAGCCCCAGCCTTCTATTGAAATTATACATTGAGAATTATTGCATCAATCAAAAATATAAACCGATTTAGGCTTTTTTTTCCAGCAATGTAATTTATATAATGAAAACAACTAAAATATGCACGGGCGTTAGGAAAGGCCTTGATGACATTATAACTCCAGTACATATTCAACAAATAAATACGATTATAAAGGGGATGCAAATTATTTTACGAATTCCAGTATATCAATCTAACTTTTATGTCTGGCAGTTTTATTTTTATTTTTTATTTTTTAACAACAGTGGTAAGACTACAAAATAAAATAAATAAAAACACAGTTTGCTTTGCGGGTGACAGGGGTCTTGACTCCCATCCCACACCCCCTTTAATTCCTGCCCTCTGGGGAGAGTGTGGCTACTTATCAAGTCACCGAGTAAAACGGGCTCTGTCTGGGCTGTGTGCTTTCCCTAAAGACCCCTGGGAGAAGCCGGAGCCCAGGGGAGCGCTCTTACCGAGAGGGGGAGAAAAAAAGTTTACCTCTGTTTCAAGTATTACAAAACACCCCCTCTCTGTATGCAATAGGCATATAGAAAGAACAAGCATTTACGGGAATTAGAAATGTGGGAATGGGATTTTTTCCCCCACACATATATCATAATATAGTATTTTCAAGTAAAATAATTATTATGTATTCTTCATATTATTCATATTATTATTCATATTCATATTCATATTATTATTCATATTATTATTCATATTATTATTATTATTATTATTATTATTATTATTATTATTATTATTATTATTATTATTATTATTATCAAAGAAAGTAAGTGAGGGATTGGAGAGGGGGACTGCAGTCTGTTTTAAATCAAAGATGTTGAGCCAGCCAATTGAGATGCATATTGAAAGCCGCTGTCCCAACACGGCGGGGGTATTTATCTATCTTTCTGTGTTATTCTTTCTCCAGATCCTCTCTGCCTTCCAGCGCCAGGAATCCACAAGACGCCACGCAACGAGTCCTCACCGCTCTCTCCTCGGCTTGATCAAGACTGTTGGGTTTTTTTTCGTGCTTGAAAAAAAAAAAACACAAGAAAAGAAAAAAATAGGAAAATGACTTTTACACTCCCTAAAAAAGGACACTGAGAAATAATAATGCAGCGTAGCATTCAGTCGGTACAGAACAAATGGCGTAATTTGGTAATATCCTGTGGATGGATGGATTACTTCCTCTATTGTTGTGTAGCCTATAATCGCGCCTATAATGTTACTCTCTCTCTCTCTCTCTCTCTCTCTCTCTCTATCTCTCTCTCCACTTTGCCCAGTCAGGCTGGGACATTTTGGTAGGCTTTTTACTTTATTATTATTATTATTATTATTATATTATTTTATTTTTGTCTCTATCTTGTGTTTTTGGTGTCCTTTCTTTAATGTAAATACCAAGTGATTTAAATTTGTAAATAGGAAGCGTTGAAGGAATTTGTCCAGATCGTATATTTTGCCTAATAAACTAAATGAAATTATAGAGAAAACCCACGAGTATCCTAAGCCTATATTTCTTTTCTACATGGTTTCAATGGTAAATTGGTTATTATTATTATTATTATTATTATTATTATTATTATTATTATTATTACTACTACTACTACTACTATACATGGCATTATTTGAAAAGAAAACGTTGGCCTTCTACCAATTTTATTTCAAGAAGGGTGGGAATGGGAGAAAAAAATGATATTGGCAGTCTGCAACCAGGCTTAATTTTATTCAAGTTTGGGAGGAAAGCAGCGTGGATGCATTGAGGTGCTAATAAGTGTCCAGATGGTTGCTGGTGACAGAAAATGGACAGGAGCAGCTGGGAAGGTCATTAAGTAATAATATGGGAACGCCCAGTCCAAACAAAATCAAATGGTTAAAATCTAATCTGTCAGAGAGAGAAGTCGATTCGAAGATAAATTATTAATATTTTGGTTCTGGGGCTGACATTGTGGAGCAGGGTCGGTGTTTTGGGGTCCTGTCTGTCCCGAGGCTGATAGTGATCATTAGCTTATAGAAAAGCAGCTTCTTTGCTCCTCAATCGGTGACCAAAAGCAAATATTGATTTACCACAACGGCCTAATGGGTTTTAGACATAATAAGAGGGAAAGTGCAATATTTACCTGTGATGGAAAAATGATGTGAGCATTGTTTTGTTCTGTTTTCAATTGCAGGAGCTCCCACCAATATTATAGGAAAAGTAAAAGTAACGTTTTTTTAACAGTCTGGGTTTTTTTAAAGATTTTTTGGGGGGTTTTATGGCCTTTGATTTACTTTTACCTACAATTTTGACCATGTTATTGTCTGGATACAACTCCACAAGTGATTTCTTTTTTTTTTTTTTTTTTTTTAGAAGTCTGTCCTAAAATAACTTCAATATAATCGGAGAAAATGTTCGTTGTTTGAGTTAGGGCACCTTTGTAAATGACAGTAAGCTGTGAAGTGAGATTTTCCAGAGGGTGAATTATTTGAGTGGCCTAAACCTGTGGAGTGATTTATGCACATCTGTTTTGCAATATCACAGCGACCTCTATAGGCCAAAGATATATCGCTTAAGCTTGAAACAGCTTTCACCCTCCAAAGAGCTATAAATCACATGAAAATACGTGTACTGTAACTGTATTATCACACCCGATCCACTATGCTTTACAGTTTGATTTAAACACATTGTAGGCCTACCTAACTGTGTTATGCTATCACACATTCTAGAGGAGCACAGATAGCAGAACTAGAAGTTACTTTATTTATGGCAATATTATGACACTAAGTTCACATGAAATATTGTAAGCAAACATTTTTCGTTAGGGGCTGAAATCATCTTTCATTTTCAAATAGTAATCTGCAGTATATCATTTGCTGTTTGGGGTTGCAGTCGTATTACATATTGAAAAGCCCGCATAGGTTCCAAATTATTGCAAATAAGTCTAAAACATTACAGCAACTTGCAGAAAGTGATTTCCTTCCTTGTTTTTTGTAATGCTTTGTAAACGTTGACTAGACCATAGCTGTGCGGTAGTGGGGGACGTCTATGCATGCGCATAAATCTGTGTCACTTAAATGGCCATTCGCTAAACAGTCACGCAGTGGAGCAAAAATGAACGAAGGTCACTGAGGGTTTTTGTTGAAGGGAGCGGGGTCTCTCCGCTTTTATAGCTACATTAACACAAATTAACTCACAACACAAATACATCATAATATGCAAATCTTAGAACAATCAACAGAGCGAAAAAGAAAACGATGATAGGCCTACAGTAATAGTCCAAGAAGGACGTTCAATAGCCCTATGTCTGGGTCAATGATCACCTTTATTTGTAGCACTAACTCAATTGGTATAAAATAAAACAATGTGAAGAGATACAAAGTGTACCACCGCCATTATATATTAGATATCGAAATTACAATATTACGTGAAGCACGAACTGACTCTCGCCAATTTCACTTATGCTACAAGGTGCTTTGGCAATAATGATTCTAATATTGCGGCGGAAAAAAGGCAGGTGTGTACATTTCATATTCCCCCTTTCCTCTCTCCCTCCCTCCCTCCCTCCCTCCCCGCGCGCTCCATTTGCACTCGACATCCTCTCATGAGCTGGCTTTTGGGGCTAAAATTAAATAACCTCTCGGTGTCCCATTTATTTCTTTTGTACTGGAACAGCGTGAGGTTAGCGCAAAGGCGTTAGCTGCAGGCCATAATATTGTGTTCCCATAATATATACAAAATTATTCATTTAGTAAGTGGATGTACAGTGGATTGTCTAATGGGTAATGAGCGGAGTTGGAGCTGATAATTAGGCTGTCACTTCCAGCCATTCCTTCCCTGCATGCCCTGGGCCACGATGCAGGGGAGGAAAAGAAAATAAAGACCATGCAATAAAATACAAAAAAAAAGAAGATAAATTAATTAAATGCAAATATAGAGCTAAAGAATAATGCTCTTTGGGATTACAGAGGTAAATGCATAATATCTACTTTTAAAACACAGCGTCCATTGTTAGAGTAAACAATGCTTATATTATGGTAATTGCCCTATAAAGTGATAAGATAATTCAAATTAATAATTACCATACATTATATCATAAATTCATTTACACATTAGGAGAATAAAAAAAGAGTTGTTTGACTTTTTTTATATAAATAAATAAATAAAACAGCTCATCAAAAGTATTTCCAGCAACCTTTGAAAGGCTCTAACTCTTTCAAAGGCTAGAAGCGGTTCTGCTATTTTCATCTGAGGACTGCTGAACCTATACTCGGGGAGATATGTAAATTGTGTCTCATGCAAAGACAATAAGTTGTTGACCCTAAAACAATTTAGCATTCTGTCGTAGTCTGTGGCCCTCCATAATACCACAGTCTTTTGTTGGGGAACAAGGACAATCTCCCCCTGCAACTGAGACATGTCACACTGTGGCCATCCATTCATTTTAGTGGTGAATTGTGCGCTTTGACAGTGTGTGTGTGTGTGTGTGTGTGTGTGTGTGTGTGTAACTGGGAGAGTGAGGAGAAAAAGAAAGGTGACTGCATGGGGAGGAAAGTTTATCACTGTCTTGTCTTTTTAGGCAGAAGCAGGCTATTCTTACAACTGACTCGACCCCTTGTAGCCCAACAACACAAATGTCTTTGCCTCTTCCTATCCCTTCACCCTCCTCTTCCAACCCCCTCTTCCCCTTCAACATCTCCGTTGTCTTTTCTCAAAGATGCCCGCCCATATCTGCGCCCCTCTAATCCATTTATCTAGTTTCATGAGTGCAGCACTGGTCGCACAATGACACAAAGCCATCCCCGGCCCTGGCCCTGGCCCCAGCTGGGGGACACACACAACAACAAACGACAACAAGTCAGTGGAGCCCGGCAGCAGCAGCCACAGCGGGGCCACCATCCAGCCCTGCTACACCATGTTTTAGCTGACTACTTTGCTCCTGCTCCTTGTTTCAGCGACACAATGGCAGTGAAAGGGACGGATGCCTTGGTCACAGGCTTTTCATTGCAGGAGCGATAGGCTGCTGTAAGACAAGATTTTTGCCACAGGAAGAGGTTGGAGGATTCGGTTGGAAAAGGGAAAACGGAGGGAGGGAGGCTCTAGGCACGGCTACACTCAAACACAAATAGCAACAAGGAACTGGTACTTGCCTGACAACTGGCTGGCTGGCTGGCTGGCTGACTGACTGACTGACTGACTGACTCGCTACCGGTTCAGAAACAACTCACAACAACTCAACAACCCATGCAGACCCCTGCCGACACACAAACCTGGCCTGGCTCATAGATATGCTCTAAATAAACACGGTCTCTCGCTCATGTTTGCCTGGTTTTCTTTCATTTGGCCACTCAAAGCGACATTCTTATGTTTTGATCGGGCAAGAAAGAGAGGGAGAGATAACAAAGCGAGGCGGGGAGAGCAGTCGAGTAAAGTTTTCTCTGCCTCAGTTGAACATTCTTTCTGACTCTGAGTGAAGAACACAGGGAAGCTCTTTCACTCCTCCGCGATGAGGACAATATGCTTATTTGGATCTCAGTCAAAGCACTGTGCCAAATATTGGGGCACTAATTAGCTGGCCTAATCTAGAAATATTATCCTCAAATCTGATATATCCTAGTTGAAATGGTCTATTTTAAGAGACCTCGGCTGAACATGGAGGTTCATTATTATCTTCTTGTTTGCTACATGTTTGTTGATCAAAGTTATTTTCTCGTGTCTGTTGTTGTTTAAAGGGCACTGACAGGGTCCAATATACACACACATAAAGCGCTCGTGTTCAGACTCACACACTTGTGCTCGAGTTGTGCTTCCGTTCCATTAATGACTCCGCAAACCAATTAAAGCCAGTCTGTCTTGAGTTCTCCTGAAGTACCCGTACATAGCTGCTCTACCAGAACAGAACTATATTTAGGGGAGAATGCCTTGTGATTCCCCCTCCCTCTCATACACACACTCTCTATCTCGAACACACACACAGACATGCACGGTGCACACATTCCTGGTACAGTCTGTTGGAGGATCAGAAATATTTTTGCCTTAATTATCCTTCAGTATGGATCATGTTCTTCAGGAGGGACTAGTAATGATGGGGGTATTTATAGTCATTCATTCTCTCCCTGTAATTATACACTCCTCAAAATTGGGGTTTTTACATTTGGCATGTGCTTGAAAACGTAAATTAGACAGACAGCACTGTTGTTGAGATCTCTTTGAAGTGAATCCCCTCCCCAAACACAATTTGATAGAAAGTTTTATTCTCTGCGATACTACTCTTCGTTAGCACAGAGTTTGTTTCCCAGCGCTATAGTTGAGCAATGTTTCCTCAGTCCTGATGTAGCATCGGTTCAGTCTGACATGATACTGCTCCACCAATGTCTCTGCAGCAAAATAAATGTACAGTTGTAACATGTCATACATAACAGATTACCTGCTTTTGGCTGTAGAAAATGATTGTTTTTATTGCATTCAATTTAGAGCAAAAAGAAAAGGGAATTGAGAAGTGCAGCAATGTTTACATTTCAGTACTGTGCCAAACCATCCCGAAGCACAGGTATCATAACACCGGGTTAGCTGACACTTATTTGAAGACAGTTGTGTGTGTGTGTGTGTGTGTGTGTGTGTGTGTGTGTGTGTGTGTGCGTGTATGCGTCCGTGTGTGTGTGTGTGTGTGTGTGTGTGTGCGTGCGTGTATGCGTCCGTGTGTGTGTGTGTGTGTGTGTGTTTGTGCGTGTGTGCGTGTGTGTGCGTGTGTGTGTGTGTGTGTGTGTGTGTGTGTGTGTGTGTGTGTGTGTGTGTGTGTGTGTGTGTGTGTGTGTGTCAATAATAAAATGCAGGTTGACATGGCAGGGAAGCCAAGGGCCTCGTGCCCCCTTTTTCTCCCTGCACAGATATTTCCACAGCGACAGATAATAAAGTCAGATTTTCCTGCCTTCTTTTCTGATGTGATGCCATTGTGGTTTGGGCTAATTCCAGTGGGCTGTACAAAGGGAAGTTGGGCCATCTGAAGTGTCATACTGCAGCTGTGGCTGAAGCACAGGAATTCCCATTTAGTAGAGGATGCTTCTCTCGCGCGCGCTCGCTCTCTCTGAACACTCGCGGCACATGTGCAGCGCAGAAGGTGATATCAAATGCAACTCACCCTCTTCGTCCCTCCTAATGTGAAATCTTTTCTCTCTCTCTCTCTCTCTGTCCAACTTACCCTGTCTACCCCCATCTCTCTTGCTATTCTTTTCGCTGAGGTGAAAAATGCCAAGCGTGAATGTGTATTTGCTGAGGCTGTGCAAATTATATATTTATTCCACTTCCATTCAACTTGCATGAGGGAAGAAAAAAAAGTTTACCTTAAATTCCAGAGGGATACATGTTTTTATTTTTAGGCCAAATATAGCCTAATTAAAAAAAAAAAAAAAATTGTAAGGTGTGTGATTTGAGTTTGGTTAAATAATTAAGGTATTATTTCACTTTGTTAAAGTGTTTAATGAAAAGCCAATCCCTCAATACTTCAAACAAATGTTTAATAATCAGTCATTTCCATATCATTTGAACTTAAGTTCCACAATTCATTCCTAAACCCGAATCAACATCATCAATCAAGACTTGCTCATCCCCGGTTAGTGATACCAGCACCACCTCTCAGCTCTAGTTATCAATAATTTCTACAGAAAGGAAACATAAGATGTATTACACCCTCCATCCCCCTCGCCCAAAGCAGACAATTACAATGTCAGAAGCTGTCACCTAGTGTACAGTAGCCAGTACATCCAATGCCGGGTCACCTGCCAAAGCTGAAACAGAAGAAGAGCAGAACAAGAACACAATGTGTTGGAACTATCACTTCACACACACGCAAACCTGAACTAAACAGAGCAGGCCGGTCAACAGCCAGACTACCTTGCAGTGATACCTTTCCCCTCTGCTTGAACCGGAGGCTCTTTCTTCACACCCGCCGTTCCCCCGTACAGTACCCCGTGTAATGTTAGCCAAGACATATGGTGCAGAATGCAGGGAGTTTCAACAGAGGATAGTTATGTCAAATATTACAGCCACTGGGGTGATGTAAATGTATGTCATGCAAATTATGTAGTAAAGGATGTGCTTTTTTCCTCTTAAATATCCAGTTGGTGATTTGTTTTTAATGAATCATTTACAGGTAAGTATGCAACATTGAAAAAATAATGTTCAAATCAACATGGTGCACCAACTATTGTTCCACAAATATTCACATGTGTTTTATCTGGTTCTTTAAACTTCAGTAATATATACATCCATTGTACATAGGCAACCTTTTGAAGAAAAAAAAAGTCAGTATGGCCACAAGAGAAGTGACAGGTCAGATAAAGTTGACATGGAGCAAAATGTTCTTCGATGGGGAAACAAAAACTTGTTAAAACTTATAGAACAAAACAATGTTGGTTAGCTGCCGACAAAAATATCCATGTATGCAGCTTTAACATGTTGCATGTGTCTGACAGCCTTTAGATGTTAACATTTGTTTGATCACATTTTATGAAATCACATCATGTCTTTTAATTGCTTGGCTAATGTATTCAAAGAGGAATCAGCACAAACAACATGTGGCCATGGATGACATCAAAATGAAGAATATCACATAGTGTTGTTGTAGCTGTAATAGCAACTGTCTCAGCCACTGACATGCTATGCATGTTACCCCTGTCGTCAAAGTAATATTCAACCACGTGTACCATTTCTTCTTTACCAGAAACCTCATTCTGCATGCTGCTAAATGTCCTGAGACATACACTATTACTGACACACACAAAAAGTTCTGGATAGGCATACAATATGTATGAGCTCTGTTATTAAGACCATGTGAATCACGCGAACAAAGCATTTTTTCATGGCAAATCATGTTCACATCAAAGTTTAAAAATACACATCCACATCTTGAGGAAATGCCATCACGTTTTCTCTGTGATCTGTCTGGGCACATCTGTGGCCAATACTGTCTAGCATGTGGTCAGCTCAGCTTCTACTGCTTTATCTCTGCTTCAGTCTGCAGGAACAATGGCAGTGGACCCCAGGCTGCTTGTGCACATGCACAAATGCTTGTGGCCACTTAGTTATGCACACACTGTATATACAGCTGCATATTATTATAAATATATAATTGCATATTATGGACGTGTTTGGACATCCGTGCATACAGTGTGCGTGCAGCCATGCACACAACACACACACTCATGTGGTTCGGTCAAACAATATCTAGCGTGACTTTCAGTGAGCTTGCGGCCCACATCACTTCACTGTCACAACAGCAGTGAACAGTGGGCTCTTTCATGCAATGAGCAAAGTTTGTCTCCCTATCAAGACTCATAGTTGATAGACTATCAGAATATGTACAAATTACAGATTAGTTTTATGTGACTTTGTCTGGTTTCCAAATACTAAACATTTAAAATAAAGACTTTGGCTGTTCATGGTGATATGAAAGTGAGTGGGCAAGTTGTTTGCTAGATCATTGCACCACCTTGATGAAAAGTTATAATTTTTTTATTTTTCTAATCAGTACCTGCTGTAACTCAAGCAATAGAAAAGCAATAATCCCCTTTTGCATACAGTGCATTCACTGAAAAAGTGAGACTTATGTCTTAATCTCTATACATTGGCCAACGGGTATATATTTGCCTATTTTTAAACTTCCATAAGCCTGTCGATCCATGCACAGCTTGTGTGTCCTTCCATCCCAGCAATTTGCAGCATGTGCCGCTGGGCCTCTATGAAGGAAAAAAAAAACGTTATATGGTGCGCCTTTTAACTAAGATTAGTACAGTTCTGATGCACTGCAGCCTTTAAAATATGTATCAAAGCTGTTCAAATGCCAGCAGTTGGTATGTGGCAGGCAGGGGTGGCAGTGGCTTGGACGATTGGAGTTATCCCAACTTCCAAGTCCTCAGCAGGCCACCCCCTGCCTGTTGTTGGCTTGCCCGCCATCGCAATCACTGGTTCTTCACATGAAAAAAAAGGGGGGAAGAGTGCAGTCAAGAACGGAAAGAGAGATGAAGTGATAGAGGGACAGTGAGAGGGATGAAGGTAGGAAGCGTGGTGGCTCTATCTTGTCTCAGAGCAAGGTCTGCCCCTTGATTGCCCAGCCGCCTTTGCTCACCCTCCCTCTCACTCTGTCTCTTTCCTCTCATCTCACTCTCTTTCCTTAGGAAAGCACTTGCTGAGAAAATCTTTATGAACTCCTGGGCCTGTCGGCGATGCTGGGGCTGCTTAAAACCTGCCAGTTTAACAGCTGTGTGTATGGGCTCGGCCCCGGATAAAGCACTTGGAAGTGGCAGGGCTTACACCATAGGGTGAGTCTTTATGAGGGGCCCTCCTGTGTGGTGGCCGCTGCTGGGGCTGTTAATTGGCACACTCTGAAGTGCTGTATATCTGCCCTTCATAATCCAGACACAGGCGGAGGCAGCAGGGAAAACCAAACGTTTATCCAACGCTCAGGCCCGAGCTCACTCTCTGCTCCCTTTAGTTCACTAGTTGTTTTTTATAGTATAAAGGCCCATGTACTATAGGCTTGACCAAATGCACCCTTTTACTGACCATAAATGACTATAAAAATAGGAGAAAAAACTAAGATGTTTTTTTTTTCTTTAAAGCTAAATAAAGAGGCCTTTGGCTATTTGTTTGCATCAGTGCAAAAAAGAAGTGCACTCACATATTGCTTATGCATTAAGTGATAATACTACCAACACACAGCTGCAAACAATTACACACACATACAGTATACAGAGCCCCACAGGAACACCAGCCTCGTGTTAAGCAGCTTGGCCCTGGTGCACCATGGGAGGAAAATAAACACACTGGTCCAGCTAAAGACTCCAGGATGCCGTTTCCTCCTCAGCTGTGTTTTCATTTGTGTGTTGTGTGTGTGTGTGTGTGTGTGTGTGTGTGTGTGTGTGTGTGTGTGTGTGTGTGTTAGTCAGTTAATGTTGCTGTGTTACCCGGTGCTGGTGTTAGCGGTGTTTACCAAGTCCTGCAGTGAGATCAAACATAGTAACATTTTTTTTTAGTAGGACCTAAACTTCATCAAAGGCACCTTCCTTTTGTCCCTCTATTTGACAAGATTAGCAATCTGGCGTTCACATGTTCTGGTGTGGGATCTAATTTCTGGAAAGACTTAAGAGCAATTTGTGACTTAATGTGACATACAAACAACTTTTTTGAAAAGCATTCACCACTCAGATTGTTCCAAGTCAAATCCAATTTACCTGTTTAATATGACAATTCAACTATCATTGGGTTTTAGATCCAGTTTTCCTACATACTGACAAGAACACAGTAAACCTGTACGGCAATAACAGGGGGAAAAAGAATAGTGTGTGTGTGTGTGTGTGTGTGTGTGTGTGTGTGTGTGTGAAGTGAAACACTGCAAAAATGATGAGCAGTAGCCAAATGTGTTGTTTGGGCAACTATGACTCTTATTATAATTGTGTATTTTTTCTATAAAAAAAAATACAGTAGATGATGCAAATCATTGCTCTACAGCCAACACATTATGTGTGGATACAATTTACATAAATAATATTATCCCTCACCATTATCTGGATTATATGACAATAATAGGGACTAGCCAAGCACATTCACAATGTGTAGAAGAAGCAGGTTGCTTGACCTAAAGCTGTTGAGCATTAAGAGTTCAGTTTAAAGTGCCCATATTATGAAAAAAATCACTTTTTCTGGGATTTGGGGTGTTATGTTGTGTCTCTGGTGCTTCCACACACATACAAACTTTGAAAAAAATCCATCCATGCTGTTTAGAGTGAGATACGGTTTCTGAATGTGTCCTGCCTTCAGTCTCTGGGTGAGCTGTTCAAAATTGGCACGGCTTGTGACGTCACAAGCCGAAACGAGCAGGCTAACCGCAACCATTAGCTCGTAGCGTTAGCATGCTAACGCTAATGCTAACGCTAGCATGCTAACGCTAGCATGCTACCTCGTTCTCAATAGCAGAGCACTGCTACAACACACACAAGTTCACCATAATCTACAAAAGAACTACTTCCATGTGCGCCCTCATTTAGAAGTCTCCCAGCTAATCCTGCCTTGTAACTGACCGAAGTTGTAGAAACAGCCTTTCTTTTACTGTCTATGGAGCTAGCTAGCTGACATGATCTACATCTGAGCTACTGCGCATGTGCAGTGCAATCAAAGATAGTACAGAAGAAAAAGAAGAAAAGAGGTCTCACTCTGTAGCTAAAACAGAGACCAGGTAAAAAGAGGAGCTGCAGCAGTGAGAGAGAGCGGTGCAGTACAACAAAAATATGGTGTTTTTTGAAAATTAAACCATGTAAACCTATTCTGGTACAAACTTATACAATACCAATACAATTATGAACCTGAAAATGAGCATAATATGGCTGCTTTAAGGTTAGATTTAGTCAATAGAAATAATTTTGGCTAACCCTAACCTGAAGTTTTTATTTAGGGATGAATGAGAAAGACTTTAGCTAAAATGTATAACTTACCGTAAAAAAAGCATCTTTGTAGGAGTCCAAATCCCAGTTCTGTGAAGTTGACAACAGATGAATGCCACCTCACTACCCCAACCACAGCACCCTTACTTTCCAATGCACTCTTTCAATGTCAGTGTTACTTGTGTTTCCTTCACTTTCTTCTGCTGTTTTCTTGCACTCAGGTCTAGTTGCATTAGCAGTATGTAATAAATTAACACATTTGACACATTTTGAGGGGTCAGGCTCTGTTCATTTAAAATAATTTCAGGAAGCCTCTAGCACTTATTTCAGATCACCATCTGACAGCACTTTCTGCTTATTGCACACAGTGCAGTGATGCCAGCAGGCATTCTGCATGAGTTTGTGTCACTTTCTTTTTTTTCAAACAGGAAATATATCAATTTGGAATGAAAGGCTTAATATCACTCCACTCGTGTATTTCTTCTGGAAGTGACATCAGAGCTGAGTCAGACCATTACGCCAGTCTGGCATCAAACTTTACTCAACGGGCAGCTCAGGTAATGTGTCGGTCTTGAGCTTAAGCAGTATGGGACTGGTGGGAAGAGGCATACTAGCATTGCTGGTAATCTTTTCTCTAAATACATTACAGCAGTGGATCTCTGGGACCACTTGGAACAAACTGAGACTGTGATGGGAAAGAAGACAGAAGACGAGCCACAAAACCTGCTCATGAACCTATGCACTCAGCAGATTTTACTCAAATGACAAACTGATTTACTCGAGCTACATCCCATTCCAGCCATTGCTACACATGATGCACACATGAAAGGCCTACTAAAAGTCAGCCATCAGCACATACCAGCGGATGACATGTATGACTAGAGACAGCTGATACGATGAGTGGCTTCACAAAAACAGAGAAGACGTGTTGAGAGGGTAGAACGAGGACAAGAAAGTTGGACGCAGACACAAAGCGATGTTCAAAAGTATAAGAGGAAGAGAAGGATTAAAATCACAAAATAACAGAGAAGAATAAAAAAGAGGGTAAAAAGAAGAAGTGTGATAGCGGGAGAGGACAGGAAAGGAAGGAACGGCAGGAGCTTTGGAGTGGATGAGCAACCCATAAGGTTGCCAGATGAGCTTCAGCTTAACCACAATCCTCAAATCGGAGACAAACATACGCCAGCGTCTCCTGTATGCCTTCCACTGACGCCCCTAAACGATTGTAAACATTAGTTCTCGAGAAAAGGGAGGGTTCCCCGGGGCCACTTCTGTGCACTGGATCGCACTACCTCAGCAGTGGTGCTAGATAATCACCAACAGATAATGTTTGGTTAGTACAGACATTTCGGAGGACTGATTTCACCGCTGATCATGCAGGCAGTGTGTGTCAGAGGAGATTTGGAAAAGGGATATAAATACTGTTGTTGCAAAGCCTGGAACTTGTGCTATTGTGCTATGGGGTTTTTATGCTTGTGGCTTCACTGGAGCTGACTTAGTCATTCCTCAGTCATTATTGAGGCAAGGCCCTAACCCTAACGGCAATTAAATGATCAGTGATGAACATTTGTACAGCTTGAAAAGGGGCCATGGTATGAGGTCAGATTGCACGGGTACATTTTGACAACAAAAAGTGATATATATAGATACATGTGAGTCCCTTGAGATATTTTAAAAATGCAGATGGCTCCCTTCATTGTTGCCTACACAAATATTTTAAGTTTGTTTAAATCTTGAGTCATTAAAAAGTAAGGGAGATATTGTGTTTTTGTCAAACATAAGAGCATTTCAAATGAATTGTATATTTTATATAAAGGATACTGAGTCATATATTTTTTTTCTTAAAATAAGAAAAATCTGAGTTTCACAGACAATAATAAAAAAAACCTCCTGCAATCAAATCACCACCGGCAGACTAAATGGGAATGATAAAAAAAATGAAAAGCATTTGTGGTACAGGAATCTCTACATCTTACATTTCCCCATCATATTCCTTTCAATACCATAGGTGTTTATATCTTCATGTTATTGTGGCATTGAGTTTAGGTCTCTGAAGAACTCCATATTGCTCTGTATCAGCTAATTATTTACTAGATTTGACACCAAACACATCCAACCTCTCTGAGTTAACGTTAAACAGGCCACGGCTCTCTGGTGTTCTTCACAGATGAAACATGGCGAATGTCACACAGAGTGCGTCTCCCTTTGTGCCTTGTTTTCATCCCTCGAGGACTACTTTACTTTGTTTGAAGTCTCATTTATTTTACCAACGTATCAGCTTCAGAATTGATTAGGCCTTTCATACAAAGCCCCACAGCACAGTATTGGTTTTACATGGACATTGGAGGCAAGTTCCTCCTCGCCTGAGCCATTAAAAGACATAGCACGTCTTGACGTTATAACCATTTCCAAGCTTCCCCAAAGGAATACAAGAGGAAACAAAATGTAAACAAACCAGACATCTGAGAGGAGATATTTGATTCAAACTTTCACATCCTCTTCTCTAAGGTTGCTTGAAACCTGGCGTTTGTTTAGATTTGCCTCCCCTGGGATTGGTAACATGTGGCCCCTAAGTATTAATTGGTGAACTGGCAGAATGTCCACAGTTGCTTAAGGTAACTGTAGAAATTTTAAAATGCCAAAAAGTAAATACCAGATGTAGTGTACACTGAAGCTGGTTTCATTTTAAAAACGCGCCTGACTGTAAAGTTTAAAATGAACTGCACACAGGTATTTAAGGCTCTCTATAAGGCTTTGAAAAGCAGCCAGTACCAGAAATGCTGTCTGACTCACACTGTGATTAAAATCCCCTCTCTGTAGACAAGGACTGATAGTTGAATTAAACAACCATCTAATTAGATTACACCCTTTACATGTGACACTGAACGGAATCTCTCGTGTATTATTCTTGTTCCCATTTATATTATTTACGGCTCTGATTTATTGTGCTAGGCTAAGCGCGCAAGGAGAGCGGGATCGAGTTTAACGTTAGAATTTGTCACGTATATTTACAAAAATAAAGGGCACTTGTTATTAGGTCATGTTAAGTCACCTTGGGGGAGAGAGTTAATATCATAAAGTATTCAAGAACGTCAACAACTCGAGATTCAGACCGTCTGGATCGGCGGCCTATCTAAACAATGAGAACATTGTTATTTTCGTAAACCTGTTGACACAAGTTGTTGAGGACCGTATTATATGCCAGACAGCTGTTTCGACATGAACTCAGAGGCAAAGACGGAGAAGAAAAAATAAGAAATGAACGTGTAAAACCTCAATTAAGTGTGACTACATTATCCAGTGTCCCAGGCAGTATACTGTAATCAAACAATTACTGGGGAGCAATTTGCTGGTTGACTACTGCTGCACCAGTCTGTTGGCGTCAAGGCGGACTTTCTCACACGTGAGATAAACAGAACAATTAGCATTATTAGAAGATATGATCGAGTTTCATGGTTTGACCTATAAACATGCATAGAGGAGAACATTTTCACGAAACCTAAACAATGCTCCGAAAGAGAGAAAGTTCCCATGTAGGCCGGTATAGGTTATTAACCACTGGAGGGTAAGAGATTTAGTGTGTGTGTGTGTATACAGTACAGTATGTGTGTGAGGCTTCATGGCATATTTGTATTTTTATATGTGTGTAATTATACAGTGTGACAGATATAAAGAAAAAGTATGTAAGGAAGGAGAGACAAAGGAAGTAAGGCGACAGTGGAAGGGGGGAGAATTCCTCATTGAAAGAAAATGGGGTTTGTAGACCCATCACATTGCTTTCAGGCTGACACTTGCATTGTTTGCCTTTAAAGAGAAAGAATGAGAGTAAAAAAAGACAAGAAAAGAAAGAAAGAAAGAGAGAAGTAGAACAAAAAAGTGTAGAAAGTGGCCTCCTCTTGGCAGCCCAGCTCTGTCCAACAGACATGCTTTAGGGGTTGCATTGGTGGCATTCTGGTAGAGAATCAGGGTAGCATTCATCCGAGCATGCCACACAGAGTCTCTGTGGCCAATCCACGCTGGAGGCCCTAGGACAGGGAGTTTGTGCCGCTGAAAGCTTGGGACAACATAGCTCGACAGCATATCACCCTTCACACACACACACACACACACACACACACACACAAACACAGCGAGTGAAAAGACAGGCTGGTTTCCCACAGGGCAGGGCTGAAAGCTACACCATGTTCAGCTGGTACAACATGATGAAAGTGAACTGGAACACATTGTGCTGGACTGCCACCGAAGGGACATCGCCTCTCCGGTGATCTTTTTTAAGCATGAAGCAGTGTTTTGTTGTGTGTGTGTGTAAGCTCTATAATGTCAACTGGAGTGGTTGGAAATACTGCGGCCATGTAGCCATCAATCGATTACGTGAGTTAAACTTGTGAAGCAACTGTTGGACAGTGAAGGATTTCTGTAAGTCTGCTGTAAGCAAGTGCCGAGGCATCCATAAGCGGTCATGGGAAGCCATTTTGCTGCAACACAGCTTCCATCTATTTAGCGATGTAATCACTCATTAAATATAAAAAGGAAACGAAGAATTTCTACTTCACAATGTACTCATTGCATGGTACCATTAGAAATGGTTGTATATGTTTAGTAATTCATTTGTTGGTGTTTTTAAAGTTATTATTTCAATGGCTATTGATTTCAAGCAGGGAGCAAAAAATGAGCACAGTGATTGATTATCAGTCTTTATTGGATATAATGTAGCATCATGTTGAAGCAATGATGGGATTTCAACCTACTTTTACAATGTTGAGTACTTAGATATAACCATTACCAGCAGTGCACATCCCTCACCCACTTGGATACATACTTTGTGTCAGCCATGTTTGGAGCAAGATTTTTTTGTGTTAGGGTCAAAGGCGACCTCTTGACACAGGGAGTTTATACATGCTAATGAGGCTTGCACTCTAACCTCATCGCTAAGCGCATATGGCGCACACATAGGCTTGCTTCTTGAGTTTATGTGGGATCAGCGTGTCGATCATTGACATGAGTGGTGAGGAGCTTTCAGTCAGAGACCCTGAAAAAAAAAAATTAAAATTAAAAGGAGGGAATTCTCTCACAGAATGAATCCCATTTTTAACACAATTTTGAAAAGCTATAAAATCCTCTCGGAAATTTAAAATAATTTCTGGGCTGTACCTTAAAGGTTCAAGTCAATGTTTGATTTAATCCCTGATACTAGTTTGTATTAATGCATATTCATTTTGTCATTTTTTTAAATGTCCTGCTATTTAAGGTTTACAGCAGTATTGAGATCTTGATGTGTAATAATATATTTATACCCACACCCATTTAAGGGGGTGAACTTTGTTCATCACCAGAGTTTCTTTTTCAAACACACATACACATACACGCACTCTCACACACACATATACACACACCAACAAAAAAAAAAGAAAATCGTATGCTTTGGAAAAGTTGCAGCTTTGAAAACTCACTTTTCTCAGCCAAACTTCTTATACATATTTGCAAGAAATCAAAGCCTCTTTGTGGGACTGGCCCTAATCCTTTCTCCAGCACATAAAGGATGTACCTTTAAACTGGCTTTCACTCCTCTGACAACCATGCAAATTGGTGAGAGGTAGGATGCCATCTCATTGACATTGTTTGTTAGAATAACATAGCACAGGGGAAAGGTCCCGTCTCAGGCATTCCACTGAAGCCCTCCCCTCTGTGAAGTTGCCTGATGAATTGTCACAAGCTTGTTATTTGCCATTAGTTTCTAGCATTTCTTCCTTCTGTTGCCCAAACTAATTCAATTTTTTTGGGGGGTAATCTCATTGAATCCCCCATGGAGGTTTTGGGGAACTTTTCTTCCCCCCCCCCCCCTCCCCCTCTTATTCAATACATAGTGCAATACCTGACCCAGTTTATTTGGATAGTTTCTTCCTTATGTTACTATATAAAAATTGTTCTATAATCACAGTAACTAAATTGATCATACTTCTATCTTATGAGTGCTGTTTTAGCTTCTTTCTTCCTGTTGCCCTGAAGTGTAAACATTTTAGTAAATGACACAGTATATAATACAAATAACTCACAAAATAATACCTTCATCTTAATTTTAACATAGTAACAAGACAAACTGCATTACTGACATTGGACATTGTTACAAACATAGACAAGACATTTCTCATAGTTCCCGCCTACATTTAAAAATATAAAGACATTAGCATAAAAAATCTTGAATTTTTATCAAATTATGCTCCCATATATGTTCTGCAACTGTGTTAATAACCCATTAATACACAACAGACTCCTGAAAAGGACAGGAATATGTATGTTTACTCACAATGATCCACACTAAAGGGCATCAATCAGAAGTCACGTTGTAATAAGATCCAGAAGTGTGCTCAGATCAGAGCAGGGCACTACTAACAACCATATCCTTTTGATAGCAGTGTGACGAAGAGTTTAATTTGGGAGCAGCCATCACTTCAAAGGGAGATGTGAGTATTTTCCTGCTTATTTGCACCCCCAATGGGGCCTATACATTATAGTATAACCATGCGTCGGTCCTCCGCTCATGCACTAATGCCATCCTGATTGCCTAATTTCTCATGTCAGCAACTTCTTCTGGGGAGCGAGAGGAGGACAATTAGGGGACAATTGAACATGATTGTGATGGGAATGTTCTGTGCATCAGCAGGCAGGCAGCCCGCAAGCCGCCTCACTGTAGGCTGGTTTTGGTTAAGAAGACGATGCATTAAAAAAAAAATTTCAATCCCTGTTTTTCTCAAAGTTCATCCTCAGGACACATCAGGAAGTGGTTGTGATGGGCAGGCAGTAAGCAGTCACAGAGGGAACACCACAACTTCCAGCTAATTAAAAACATTTAGACACTCAGAGCAAAAAGGGTGGAATCACGGGTGGTTTGGTTTGTTTGACGATCCATGTGGCTTTGTGTATGCGCATGTCACACCTTACATTTAACTTGTTTATTTACTGTAGTTGTCTTGGGATTTATGTACGAAAATCCCTCAGAGTGAATTTGCATTGTAACCTTCCTTACACATTCCATAACAGATGTGTACCAACTCGATTTTAATATTTACATTTGTATTAAAATATTAAATGAGTATTAAACAGTGCTCATACAAAGTTATCACTCCAATCACACTCCACTCAAAAGTCAAAACTGAAATACAGGCCTGTAGTTATACATATTTGCAATGAGTTTGCGTGCTTCAAACTAATTAAGAGAATTGAATTTGATATGACCACTGGCAGGATATTACAGCATACACATTTGTATAGATTTAAGTAAGAGACAAATTGGACCCACTGAGGCTGCATGTACCTAATGTGAATGTGGTTCCATGCTCTGATTAGTTAAGTGTATTCATGTGTCAGAGGAAGGAGCTCACTTAAAGTATAGAGACACTGTCATGTGCTGTTTCAACCAAAGCCAACAGTTGGCTTTAAGTTATAGAACATATGGTTTTCTATATAGAAGAGAACACTGTTGCGCAGTAGACCCAGCCACTGCCAACAAACTTAAATCTATGGAGTTAAGGATGGTAGATGTGTATACATGATGAATTAGAATACTTTTAAGGCACAACTTGTTAAATGGAAAGCTGTAGAGATTTACTTAACTTTCTAAGTGCTATCTCATTTCTAAAATGTCAAACCTTTCAAATATTTTCCAGACAATAAACTCACTCCTGTGTTAGGATCTCGAGTTTCACTGATACAGTGCGTCCTTGGTTAGCACGGTGATAAATGCCCTGTTACCAATGCCAAAAAACACAACATCAAAGCGCAACTGAATAAAGAATAAGTGGAGATCGAATAATTTCCAGTTACAGTTTGACAGTGGCATTATCTGGTTTTGAGGCCATGTATGCATTATCTTCTGTTATTGGACTATTTGTCATAAGAGAGCACTTCCCTTTGTTCAAACAAACCAGTCAGTGTTGCAGGTCCGGAGCAGGGGGCCGAGAGTATTCTGGTTTATCTTACCTCTGGACAAATAAACTATAATGCTGACTAATAACTGGCCTGGAATGTGAGGAGAGCTTAACTCTCAGCTCAGTGTGTTGTTAAGCATAATGAATATTACAGGCCCCTCTGTATACAATGCCAAGGCTTAGTTTACTTTACTACACATGGTTGAGACCTTTAACTGAACATTGACCCCTGGCAGAGACAAGAGAATTCACATACGCATAAATAACAGACTTGAATTAGTATAATGATAAAGGTGATGACTCTTGGGCAACTTTTCAAAGCAAAGACGGGGGGAAATGTCATGTAAAGGAGGAGAAAATATAAGTTAAGATAAGGACAACACCTTAATAGTGTAAAAACTACATACACATCATTTAGAAATGTGCTCACAATTCTTGGCGAGACTTGCATGGCGTTCTGATTTTAGATTTTGGAGATGCATAATACACGGCTGCACTATGATATGATTCCGAATAGTATCTTCAAGTTAAGCAAGGGGCTGTGCTGGGGCAAATTCTTTATTTATACTGAAAAATATTGCACATGTATGGTAGATTTTCCTCATTACTATGCTCATAAATGTATCAAAGTAATTAAATTTCACTTTAACACACTAAAAGGGCATTATGTCCATAAATAAGTAGGCAAAAAGGTTCATGCCACTCTATGTTATGAGGAGAAGAATAGAAGAGTAGCACGGCTGTCCCGCCTGTCTATCGTTAACAGCAGAAGACACAGCGAGGCCACTCGGTGCCTCAGCAGGCTGTAGCTGTCAGGCTTTCCAGCGAGTCGACAGCCCGAGTGATAAGACCACTTTAAAAGGAGAAATATTCGCCTCTCCTTCCTTTTAAGAGGGAATCTGCTTAAAATACCATGACAGTCTTGAATGTGGCTTATGGAGGGTGTGATCATTGGCGGCTGCTTTAAGAGTAATGAACTCAACACGAGTGACTGTCTCTCTCTGTTTGAGGCCCAGGGACTGGCCACAGAAACAGAGAGGTTGTCACTGTTTACGTCCCACGGTAAGCCACATATCTGCCTTGATGCCCTCAACACTGGATAAGGAAGAATAAGCTTTACTGTGGGATATCAACTGTGCCAAGTAAGTGATCAATACATTGAATAAATGGTGTGAGCAATACACTCATGTTTCCTCAAAGAGTGATAATGTCCTTCATGGAGAGCTTGCCATACATGTTTGCATAAAGAAGAGCTTTTATGAATAATGGCAACAAGGGTGAAGACAGACAATGAGATCAAGGATGAGAGGATCAAAACGATATCAGAGGTGAAGTATGAAGGACACAAGATACAGTTTGAAAGAGTATTTCCCATCCTCTGAGTGTATGCTGTCCTGGCAGCCGACAACTTGAGCTATGGAAACACAGTCCGACTCCCCTGAGCCCTCTGTCTCTCTCCCACCCCTCTGTGACCTAATTCCCCCAAGGTTTCAAACTGCCTGTCAAAGTTTTACACCAACTATCAAAATGGGAAGGGGTTTCTGCAGCGTGAATACCCTTTGCGATCAGTCGAGTTGTAGGTATCTATTTTGCTTGGAGTTGCAGAACTGAGGCAACATTCTGATGAGGACGCATGGAGGTCAACACCTTGGTGGAAAACAATGACAGATGCAGTAGCACGATAGAAATTCACCATGGCACCCAGCCTCAGCTCCAACTGTCAGCAGCATCAGAGGGAATCAGGGGAGCCCTCTGCAAAAATGAGGGGGGAAACGAGCAGAGGAGGAAGGCAGGCAGAGTTTGTAACAGTGTCTATTACGCTGCAGAAGAATTTGCCTGGGAGCTCGGCTTGACAGATTAGTCCAGCGCCCAGATGGGGCAGTGCATCGGTGAAACAAGAGCTACTTTTATGAGGTACGTAACACAAGCCTGGGGTAGCCACGGCAAGGCCCGGTAAGCGATCCCTTGATGAAAGTGAGGGCAGTGCTCCACCTTTCATGTTTCCATAGGTTTTATTTGGAGCGCGCACAGACGGGGCTGCAGACAGAAATGACAGACAATTAAGATTGCACAAAGGCAAGGGAAACTCAGTATCGAGCTACATGACCCCTGCTTGCCGGCAGTATTTCAATGCATATGGCTGCCTTTTGTAATGAAATTCTTAGGGAAAACCTGTGTGTGTGTGTGTGAATGAGAGAGCCAGAGAGAAAGAGAGAGAGAGAGGGAAAAAAGAGGGCCAGAAGCTCAAGCGATGGGTAAAACATGCAGTTATATATACCTGGCAGATTCCAGTTTCTAAACCCACCTTCATGCATCAAAGAGCCAAAGCAATAGACGGGTGTGGGATTAATGTGGAAATAAACCTTGGGCTTTCTACATATCAAAGACCAGATAAGCTTATGAAGTTTAATTCATATGTTTTATTCCGCTGAAAAACGGCCATTTGTGATGATGGCTGGGCTGTCCCGGCGGAATGATAGCACGCCGATAACGATCCGGCGCCAACACTTCAACTGAATCCATTTCTAAGGAGAAAGGAACAGGTTTGAGAAATATAAATTAACCTCACCTTGCTGAGAGTGAGAAAAGGGGGGGATTCTCCCATGAATGTCCACTGACAGAGATTTCTTCATCCCAATAACTAAGACATCTAGTTTGAGCCATAAAGGAACGACGCCGCAGACAGACAGTCTGTGGCTCCAGACAGAATAGAACATTTTTCTGGTGGCGAGAGATGTCTAAATCTGGGAATGGATTTTATATTTCCAGCGTAATATCAAGGGCGAGCAGGTGAGCTTCCTGGGTTTTCATTCTGCAGACACCTTATCTTGATCTCCCTGCACATGTGGATGAGGGAGTGAAGTCACAGCATTGGAAATGTGAAAGAATTCAAGTGAACTTGGCATAAGTTCTCAGATGAACATCCCCAAACTAATGAAAAAGATGTATTACCTGTGTCGACAAGAGTGTGGAAATAGGCATGTTTTAAATACATGCATGCATACACACATTGCATATATGTTAGAGGGATATCAAACCCATTCAGGATGTCTACATTTCATAGCAGCTACTGTATATGTATCCTTGTGTTTCACGCATGTGTATGGGTGAGAAACAAGACATAAGTGTGGTTTCCCACCCATATGGTTTCATTTTCAATGTATATATTCTTTTTTACGTGATGCTACATAACTACATTCTATCCCTCGCCTTTTAGCATGTTTACCACTACGTATGCCATTGACTTGATATTCTGGGTTTAAAATGTAGAAGAACGCGCAAACAAAATAGACTGAACACACAAATAGGATAGGGCTGGAGGACAATATGGATTAGTCACACTTTTGGATTGTCTTTCTGCATTTGTTTTGTTTTTGAGAGACTAAGAATAAAGAAACAAATGTATCATGTTTGAACAATGAAGCTAAGCCAGTTCTGTTACAAAAATAATACTGGGGGATCAGGTACAGGATGTCTCCCTTCAGAGCAGCCACCGCGGCCGGAAACATTGTTCTCATTGAGCATGTAAATTATTAAAAAAAAAAATGTTCCTCTGCAGCCACTTTTCAACACCATACTGAAACTCCATGAAAATATTCTCTTTTTTTCATTCATCGTGCTTCTTCACAGTAGGATTTCACCCAGGAGGTTTTACAGGATTGTTCCCTTTAATGAGGGACTGGAAAAGCTTATTTCCCCATCTGTTGCCTCTCTCATTCCCATTCAGTTAATCAAATTACACGGCATCTTTAATCTTGCCTTATGAGCCAGTATATTAACTTAAATTCTTCAAACCCTGCAGCAATTGAGTGGGTGAGATTCAATGGAGATCTATATGCAGCTCAGGGAAACGGTGCATTTCCTCTTCTTTGACAGTCAGGCAGAGTGATGATGACACCTCTGATGTATTTCTCACCACAAACAGTACTCAAGATTGATATTTACTTGCAAATGGAAGAGTAAACACATTTCAAAATCACTATCAACAAATCGTATAACTAGCTTTATTAATTTTTCCAAAAACAGTGATGTGAGGGCAAGAACAGCATGCAGTTTGGGGAACGCTCCAGCCCTATAGGGTGGACTTATTAATGGATGCAACTGTTCTGCCAATCCGTTAATCGCAACCATGCTGAACCACATCATATATCAAACAGCCTCACTCAGACAGCCAGCCAGCCAACCAATCACTCAACCAGCCAGGCACTGAGGCATCAAGCCAACCACCGAATAAACCGGCTAATCAGGCTGTTAGGCATTTACTTAGTCAGGTTGCCATTCAGCCAGTTAGATAGCCACACAGGTAGTCAAAGCGACTAAGTCAACTCCAACAATGCTAGAGTCAAGTCTGCCTGTGGAGTCAGTCAGCCAGCCAGTCTGTCTGCCAGCCAGAGCAGCCTGTCCCTGGCCCAAGCCTGGAGAAAACAAGCAGTATGCAATCTGTACACCATTAACACAATGTGACACTTAGCACCGGGTTGAGCAAAATTTATCACACACATTCTTGGCTCTTCAGTTAATATACTGCACCGCTGTGACTGAACTTGAACTTGACTGAACACCCCTGCCTCCTTGCCATTAACATCTCCCTCTCTCACTTACCAGAATACTGAGCAGCATGGCATTTGAGACCGTCTTGTCAAAGCCAAACTAAATCTCTCTAAAGCACAACCAAATTCTGGTTTTAAGCTCTTGATGTATGAAATACTACATTGGTATTAACAGGCTTCTACAAACAAGGTTGGTGGCTGGATGCATAGTTCGTCAAATATGGGGGCGGGCAGGGTCAAATGTCCTATTTGTTATGGAGCTACAGATTATTTTTAGGTGCACATATTAAAACGTTGTATGTTTTACTCAAGTTTCACTGCAGCAAATGAAACTGCATATTCTGACTTGGTTGGACATCTGTAGTGCAAATGACGTGTGCTAGGGTCTCTCATTTTAAACTTTTACACCACCTGATTCTTACTGCATGACCCAGGAAACAATAAATCACAAAATGCCAAATGCCAGAAGACATAAAATGATGACATGTTATCCTGGTTGTATTAGGGTCAAGTTGATTTGTTCACAGGTTGCTTAGGGACAGGCAACACATTTATTTTATGCATGCTGTTAAATTATTTTTAACAAAGATTGAGATGTATTTTGAGATATTTACCTAAAATAGCTCTTTGCTTTGTAAAAAACTGAAAAAAACTCAAGTCAAATCTGGCCATGGAGGCAGGCAGCAGTCGTGCGACAGGTTGATGTCACATATTTGAGAAACAGATTGTGAACACATGTTTGAACCTTCTGCGTTCAAGAATTTGTCTCACACTGGAATTCAAATGTATATTTACTCATTTGGGAGCCTTTCCAAAATAAGGATAGATTCAATTCCAAATATCATATCTCCCTCATTTTTTTATTTGCATTGCCTTCCCCCCACCCACTTCCCTTGATCTATGATAGCTGCATGCTTTTGCTGCTTCAACTAGAATAATGTCAGTGTCCTGTAGAGACTTGGCATTTTCAAGTGTCAACTGGTCTATGCATACTATCAGGATGTTGAGCTTAAAAGGCAGCTGCATTTTTTTTGCTAAATTGGGCTGAAAACCAGTGGTCTTAATGTGTTGATAAATAATCACATTTTAAATAGCATATTTAAAAACCTAATTTATGTATTCACAATGAGATCAATTCCCAGCATATTACAAGATAAAATGATTACAGTGGAAGATAAAATTACTATAAAACATTGTTAAATATTTAAAGTAACAACGACATTATAGAAGATGTTTATAAAAACCTGATAAATAAACCTCATATGCACAAAGTATAACAAGCTACATTATAGTAATGATATCTCAATGCACACTGCAAAGGCCATTAAACATGCTAGGACACTAAAAGAAAGTACCAAATAACAATTTTGGATACAGATGCATTGCTAAAGGACTAAAGCACAGCTCCATAATGTGGAAAATCTGTAAGATGAACAAAACCAAACTGTAATTAGATACTTTGAAACACAGGACACCTTAGACTGCAGACTTGGTAGCTTATATGTGGAATAATTGTGGGAATGCTAAATATTTGATATAAAAAGGGGGAATTGTTTTCTTTAAGGAACCATAAAGATTGATGTGCCAACTATAAACTGAGGACACTATAAAGGAAATAAAGCTGGATGGGGGGGTGTGTGCATATTTTATTACTTGTAGGAATGTTACCAATCTTTGTTTGTTGAAAGGTTTAGAAATTCTCAACCTAGAACAAAAATATAAAGATTTTGTTTTTCTGTGAAGTGATGATTGTTGGAATTGCAATAGACAGACATCTTAAGGAGCTCTAACATTTGTAACAGGATCCTTATGCAAACAGAATACTGTTGTATCATAAAATAAAGGTTTTACAGTTTATTAGTGACATTAGGAAGATCATTAATATTACGTTATATCACAAATAGCAGAGGTCCAAGAAGTGAAGCGTGTGGTACACCACACGCTAGAGAAAGACGACGGGGTATTGATTTCCTTTTAAAATACAAGATTCTTTCTTTAATTGTGGTAAAAGAAGAACCAGTGCAGTTCTTACACCCAGACGAGTAAAGTGAAGTAAAAATGTATTGTGATTGGAGAAATTATTAACAGAAGTGTATTGAAATTGCTCTGTAGTATCTTGTAACAAGGGGTTACAATTTTCAACGATTTGTGTATGTTGGATTACAAATCTTAATTCCTCTTCCATTTGTAATTCTTATAAGGTAATATTTTTCTGAGAATAAAAGTTTTAAAACAATATGTGTTTAATGTTATAATATTTAACATTTACATTTGAGTAATGTTTTCAGATCCTCTGATAAGATGGTTGATTTGTGTTTTTATGCATTAACATATATTTTGATTGATCAATACATACCTGGCTAACTATGTTAATTGTAGTAAAATTCAATCCAGTCTTCCACTTCTGTCCAGTCTGAGTACAACTCACTGAACTCAATCTAACTTAGAAATGTCAGTTTTTCCTAGAAAGGGCAATGACTTCCTGTTACAAAGCTGGGTCCATCTATCAGTCTGTCAGTATGAGACACTGACGGAAGGGATTAAGCCATTTGCTGACCCCAGTGCTTCCAACAAGATCTCCGTTGACAGGGTGTATATACACCAGTTACATTTGGTCACTGTAGTTTTTAAGCGTGATTACACATTTGAAATATGATAGGGTGATAATTTCCCCCGTAATGGGAGCACAGTAATGAGGGGATAAAACAGGTGAACAAAGAATTGCTAGTTTTGTTTGGCACGTTTTACGACATGGACTAAATCTGGTCTGTAATGTCTTATCGAACCCTTCTGCAAAACACCCATCTGTGCATCAGTCTGTGTCCAAAATATACCTTAACTGCTGCGTTGACCCAAGATTTGTTTCCCACACTGTCATTTGAGAGGAGCATGGAAAGAGTATCACTCTGCTGTTGATATGACAAATATAGAGTGAAGTCTTGAGAACGTAGCATAAAGGTCAGCCAGAGTACAACCGATAAGACTGTATACATCCAAGCCCATCAAAGTGCTTTAAAGATGCCCTGTGTATGGCAACATGTTACCAAAGCTGTTGGCTATGCAGTTAGGCTAATGCTAAGCTATTCTCCTTGCAGAATGTTGACCTATGAGAAAACAAACAGTTGAAATGTGAGAATTTAGAGACTCGCCTGTTTACTTATCAGTTTTCAAGGGTCAAGAGGTCAGTTCTTGTTTAAATGACCTTTGCAAAGCTCATCCTCTTGGAAAATAAATGTCAGTGTGACATTTATTCTAACATAAATCTTACCACAACCACCACATGGTGGTTATATCTGGACATGTTTTTTTCTATCTATTTTCCCATAATCACCATCACTATCAATTTCACCTATTTTGAACTAGAGGGGCAAATAAATCTCCTCAAAATGTCTTTTAAAATCTCAGATAAACTGTACACATTAAGACCCACAGTCTAACAGCTGAAACCAATTGAATATAGAGAAAATATTGTTATTGTAGAAAATTAATGCAACATTTGTGTCTGCAATTTCTGTGTAAAAAAGGAAAGGGAAAAGAGAGAGACTGTGTTCCATCTATTGAAGACGCAGGAAAGCAAACAAAACCTTCCCCAGGCAAACATATGGCAATAGAAAGCCAGGATGGAAATTAGGCCAGAATTATAATAATATTTGTGGCCAGAAGCCTACAGAGGACGTCTAATACAAAGCTGGTAAATAAATGTATTTCTTAGGTAGGAAACCGCTCAGGTATTATTTCATTCAAATGAGCCAATGTACAGTTGCAGACTCTAAGAACAAATGTACAAACGTATGTGTACAAACGTATGTTTGTACACATGCTGAGCTGGTCACCTGGCACAGAGGATTAGAATGCTAACCAGTTTACATTCTGCCCACAGCTTTTGAAATTATTCAATTTCCCTAATCTTGTTTAGCTTTAGAGTACGTGGCTTTGAGGCAATGTGGCATCCTTTTTCAATCGTGGATCCTTTGAGGACATTTGCATATCTAAATTTTGTACTGAAATTCAGGACAGGCTCTGCTTTGCGGCCCTCTGAAAAACCCAAACTAAGAAGCAATGCTGGGTCAACCTAGAGGCTTAATATATGTTTGATGTATAGAGATAGCCACCTGCTTTTTTCCCCTTACTCCAGTTTCTGAGAAATGCTAAACTTCCTCTTGATGTTAATGGGATGGTATGCCATTCTTCATAATTCGCATCCTCAGATGTAGAAAGGACATCGAGTTTATTCCTCCAAAATGGATGACATGAATCCACATGTGTTTTTTTTGTTGCTTTTATTTAAGTAAAATATACTCTTAAAGTTTTAGCTACGAGACATTTTTGCTTTTTGAATGTTGTTGGATGAGTGTTTTCAAACTACAGTATAAGTAATAAGAGCCAAACCCTGTGTAAAGTTGTCAGACACATTTGTCTATTTCTCTTTTTATACAGAATCATATTTGATATTTGAATAACTACTCCATAATCCAAACAAACCATCTGATTCTACAGATTAAAAGTATCTTAATTAATTCAAAGATCCCAACGGTGTTTCAAAAAAAAAAACACACACATTCATGTCCTTCATTGGTTTTTACTCACATACCCGGGCTTGCTGCAATTACCTGCAAGAGTTAATGTGCGCCGATCTGTAAAATAATTGTGAAGTGCTGAGAGGTTTTCCATTCCAAGTGGTCCCCAATGAATTGAGTGTTAAGTCCTTATGGCATGATGATGCAAAAGACATTTGTTCCTCAGATTTAGCCAGCAGGAAAGCAGCAGCAGCAGACTAAATGAAACCAGATTTTCTCCTCGTATTTGTGCAATTACTTGGTTTACAAAGTAAGCTACAACTATGCACAGTATCTGAAAAGATGGTTTCTATTGTGATGTAGATGCTGTAAATACTGACACTTTAACATTCCATTATTGTTCATTTGTTTTTGTTAACACACAAACTGAAACAAATATATTTCCTACAATGCTATAAAATAAAATATAAATATACACACAAACAATGCATTATTGAAGGTTGCCATTATTTTTTTATGATTATGTACTGCTATCTGCTTTAAAACATACTTTCTTAGTGAAGACTTTTTCAGTACAGTGATACATAGTAATTATGTCAATATTCTAAAATGCTACGTACAGAAAGAGCAAACAGGTTTTTATCAGTGGGACTTTGGAGCTTCTCTTGTAAAGGAAGCACGTCACAGGATATGAATATTGTTTCAGAGACTTTAAAATATGACATGAAAAAAAGATTAATCTTTCTAATCCCAAAAGACCATCTTGATCTCATGGCTCAGATGCTGACTGTGAATCGAGTGAAGTATTAAAAAGGGACAAATATCGCGTCTCCATTCGCCGCTAGATGTATGTGATAAAGCGAAATGTCAGCAAAAATACTAAAGCCGTATGTCAGCAGAGCCGGCTGACAGACGGGAGGGAAGAGGTAAAAATGTTCTATCATGTACGACAAGGTGTTCTTTTTGAGATTTAAAGATCACTGCACAACTTTAAACATGTTTGTCACTTTTTACTCTGACGCAGGGAACTATCATGGGCTTCACAAGAAGTTTATCGGCTCAGGCTCAAGGTAAGGGAGAGGGTGGGGGAAAAAAGTCCATTCCCATTTATCTTAGCCAGGTTCCCTTCAAAGGCAACAAATAAATTACAGTGTACATTTGATACAAATTGATTTCTTAACTCAAATAACAATGTTGTCCCCGCGGTCAGGGCCATGTGTCACTCAGTCGCCAGTCTGAGTGAAAGCCTCAATCTGTCTCTGTGATAGAAATAGGGCTGACACATCTCCACCAAGGAATGCTAATCACGCGGGCCTGGCCTGGCCCTTTGTGGGCAGGCCATGATAAGGAAAATCAGTTTCCCCTCCTGTCAGACAGTGGGGCCTGCGCCCTGATCGCTGTCTGGGAGGAAACAAGCCATAGGCCTGGAAGTTACTGTCCTAGTTGTTTTGTTGTTTCGGTGTAGCTACATGACGGAAGAGAGAGAGAGAGAGAGAGAGAGGTGGAGGGTGTGATGGTGGAGGAGGTGTGGCGAGGGAGAAAAGCGAAGTGGAAGAAAGTCAGGATGAGACAGAGGTGACAGGTGTATGGTGGAGGGTAGAGAATGAAAGAAAGAAAGAGACTGAAAAAAACAAGAGAAGGAGAGACAGAGGGAGAGAGCCGGACGCAGGATGCTGTGGTTTTAAAGCCTCAGCGGCAGCTGTAGCATCTGAGATGGAGCTGGGGTGAACCCCACTGAATATCTTGAGCCGATCTTATCAACGGCTGGGAGAAATGAGATATTGGCAGGAGCTGTTGAGTGCTCTCACAGCTGAGCAGGTTAATAGGGTTGGAAGGCAGGCCACAGGCTAATTGGATTTGCCGTGGCTTGATAAACAGTGGCAAGCCTTTTTTGCCAGCCAAACATACAGGTCGACTTAACCACCCGCCCCCCACTCCCTCTCCCCCCAAAGCCCACTTCTCCTCCAAACCCCCTCCATAACCACAACCTCAGAGAGAAAGAGAGAGAGAGAAGGGGAGAGCAGAATGAAGGCTATTTTCTTCTCCTTATTCCCAGCAGGCCAGACTAGGAGGGTCTGTGTGTGTGTTCGCATGTGTGTGCGCGTGTGTGTCTGTATGTGTACATGTGTGAAAGAGAGAAAGAGAGAGAGAGAGAGAGAGAGAGACAGAGTTGGCCATCTACTGATTTTAATCAAATACCATTTAACCTGTCTGACCTCCAAGAGTCATCACACATGGCCAGATCAAGCAGAGTTGTTCTTCTCTCTTGCTCGGCATTAGAGCAGCGGGTGTAAAGAGGATCTCTGTGTAGACTGTTATTTCAACACCTTTTCTCCTAAAAGAAATGCTGGTTTCCACATCAGCACCCTTTTTAATCTCAGATCAAAACAAGTATTATTTATTTGATAAGATCCAGTCAGTGCAGCATGTTGGGGGGGGAAGCCTGTGGCATCAAAAAGGATCAAAAGTCATTCTTAAGTTGAAAAGAAGATATGTACTGACCAAACTTGTGTACAAAAAAATGGTTGTGCGTATTGCAACTTATATTGGCAAGTGTGACATGCAATACAAAATAGTTCCAAAAGAATCCATTGTTACAGGTACTGTTTTCCAATGCATTTGTGTCTAAGTGACTAATGTGAACAAATGTATTTGAAATTGGTCCAGTATTGAGTCAGAACGCTGTAACTGGCAGCCACAAACTGGGCTGCAATGAAACCCTATGAGGCAATTATAGCGAAATTCAATGTACATCCACTAAAAGTGGTTGTTATTGCCACTGACGGGCTCAGATTGTTATTAGTTTTACTTTTATTAAGTGTCTGACTACATTATAAATGATTGTGAAGTTGCTGTTAGCCTGCCATGCTTCTGTGTGTAACTTACTGATGCCAGGGCATCACAGTAGCTTTAGCTAATAGCATTAGCTTACCTCTGCTCTGTCTGCAGCTCTCCACTCTTGGAACAGCATTTTTCTTTAGGAAAATGGACTTTAGTACCTTCTTCTCCTCTTTGGCTGGCAGTAGTCATCCGTGGTTAAAATGGTCACTGCAGACCAAATGTTCTGCAAGGCGCAGTGTATGGACCAGAGTGTTAGGATTCATTTGTAGCTGTATACAAGGACAACTAGCCTCAACTTCAGCCTGTCAGTATCCAAAGGTAACATCTATGAAAGCTGTGTGAAGTGTAGCTCCACATTTTGCTGGTGCAATTTGAAAATGCGCATTTGAAAATCTTTTAGACAACACAAAACTATGTTATCTGTACTCCAAAACAACAAAGTTCCCAGAACTCCACTCTCCCAACTCACGTTCTACACTATACATTCATGACTCCACACCACCCACGCTTCCGGCAAGTCACCTCGCGAAATTTCAGAACGAGACATCACTATCTTCCCATAATGTTGTCAGACACTTCTAATAACAATCTGAGCCTGCCGATGACAAAAACAAACACTTTTAGTGGACATACATTGACAGTGTGCATTTGCCCTATACATGTAGGATTACATTGCAGCCCAAATCGTGGCTGCCAGTTATAGCGCTCTCACTCAATACTGGACCAATTTCAAAGATCTTCGTCCACATTAGTCACTTAGAAACAAATGCATGGGAAAATATGGTCCAGGTTAAAAAAATATCAAAATGTCCCTTTAAATGTCATCAAAAGTACTTTCTTTCTGCAGTGACCGTGTTTGACATGTCTAGCTGAGATTCAGCTTCTGCAATGTTCTAAGCAACCATTAGCAAACATATAAGTGACACCCTACAAATGATGCAGTCAGATTGTTTATGTGCACAAACCTTTGCCCAGCTGGAAGCTCACATCAAAGACTACACTTCCTCCTCTCCCGGTTAAAGACCGTCCAATCAGCAATACAAAATCCATACATCTTTGTTTGAGTGTACAAGGCAGAGGCTCCTCTGACTAACTTTTGTTCCTACACTTGTTTTGATCATATTCTAGTTGGTGACCAGTGTTTGATTCTCTATGTTTGTATATGTTTTTGCCAATGTACTGTGTACACTCGCACTGAAGTGGGTAGTGGGTCTTATGTGGTGGAATTATTTGTACTTGGAGTGTGAGGGCGAGGAGGAAAGCGTATCCATCAAAATCTATTTACAAGGCGAGGGACTTTGAGAAGCAAGCGACACAGACAGATTCAATTTTTCTTTTTTTTCGGAAGGAATAGTACCCACTGTGAAACACCCTGGGGTGTCACACTGTCCTCATTTATATAAACAGCCCCAACCGGTGGATAACTCCCCTGCATACTTGGGTGTAGCCAGATTGGCTTAGTTAGTGAGCACCCCACACAAGACAACCCAAGGAAAAAGTGTTTTGAAATAGAGGGGGGGAGAAAGAGGACAGTACATCAGGCTGCCTCTGGATATCCATTCGCGAAAGAAAAACATCAAGGCCTCAGACAGCTTTGAAAGGAGAAACTAAAACAGTGATTGATGTGGAAAAGGATGTTGGATGTCAACTGTTGGACAGACTGCATTTGGTAAAAGTTCACAAATTTGCAGATAAGCCCCAATGTAAACTCAGAGCGAACCAGCCGAAAGAATGATAATGGCCAGCGGGGACAGGCAGGCAGGCTACCATCTGTTTGTGAAGTCCATTTTGGGATAGGTTTGTAACATTAGACGAACAAGGCCAATTCTACAGTGTGCGTACATTGTGTAGGAAAAACTCTCTGCACTCTCGGAGAGGGATAAGAGCACCAAAAATAAGACTTAGTTTGCTCCTTAGGGTCCTGCTAAATGGACACAGTCTTTACGTTATGAGAGAAAGAGATGAGGAGACAGTGAAAGACAGGAGACCGGAGCATGACACAGATAAAAGAAAAAGGACAGAGACTTAAGAAAGAAAGACAGACAGACAGACTCGTCCTTCATCTCTTTATCTCAACCGTTGTGGGTGATGGCGGGGTTGGGAGAAAAGCATTTGGCATGGGCTGTCTCACAGACTGAATTCATCAGCTGCTATAACTTCAACTTGCCCATAAAGAATTTATGAATCCTCGGATAGTAATCGGCTGCATCCATTTCCTGAAGAAGAAAGGACAACTGATGTCAGTTAAACAGCCGAAAGGGACTGACCTCCACCCCCATCTGATGGCTACAGAGGAGGGAGACACATATGCACACACATAGCATACTGTATGCAGATAGTGTATGTTCAAAATGTGTGCGCATGCACGCACACACACACACACACACACACACACACACACACACACACACACACACACACACACACACACACACACAGATACGCACTCCAAACTTATAACCTTTTCACACCCTGGACGGCATGTATTTGAAAAGGTAACTACTGTAAACATTGCTTTCTCTCCATGTGCAAAAAAAACACATTCAATTGGTTTTACTTAGTTAGAATGGGAAATAGTGAGCTGATATTGATACTTGATTAATTAGATTAAAGAAGATTAAGAAAGAAAAATGTTGAAATCAGATGAGAAAGATTACATACATTGAACCTGTAGCACCCCATCCATGGATAGCTTCACAACAAACCAACAAGAATACAAAAAATACAGGTTTTAGCCAGATTTGATTAAGTTGTTTTTCTTCTGAAGAATTATGATTCAAGTCAAGAAGAAATACAACCATAGGAGTATTAACATATAGGCTGTATAATATGTTTTTGCTATTATTCATTTTTGCAATTAAACTCAATTTAACTGTGCTTTATTGGCATACAATGTCATTATTTATATTCCTAAAACAAGATACTGATAGTCTATCAATATACTGTATATAAATGATTATACCGTATGCATTCAGTATGTATTAAAACCCCAAACTTACAAATATAGGCTACACATACCATACTTAAACATGCATCCATTCTCTTGTTTTCCATCTGTCTTTCTTTCTTTCTCTCTCTCTCTCTCTCTCTCTCTCTCTCTCTCTCTCTCTCTCTCTCTCTCTCCCTCTCTCTCCCTCTCTCTCCCTCTCTCTGCAGCAGTAGGTAGCAGATAATTAGCACCTTAAGTTGTTTTTGGGCCCGAAAACTCCTCCAGGTTTGGGATCTGGCTGTGCATGAAGTGGACAGAACACAATCGCCTTATCTGGCGTTGCCCGTGTTTTCACAGCTGACCATTCCCTTCTTTTTTTCCTGACTATCGTCTTTCAGGCTGTGCTCGGATTCCATTCCCCACACATCAGAACGGAGACATTCATCTTAAGGATGACATCTGTGGTGAATTTCTCAATAACCTAATAGTCATTCGGCACAGGAGGGGCTATGGATGGGGGTTATGATGGTGGGGAATAGGGGATTATGACATATAAAATGCTAAAACCCTGCTAGGTGGGTGTGGGGCGGTTGCGCATAAAGTTCAAATTTGGTAATTCAAGCTAATGTGGTTTGTGGTCCTCCAGAGGCTGGACCATAATCCATGGCATGATACATTCAAACCCAGATATGTAATATGTTTTACCAAGGCCATAGGTTCCATATAATATCATTAGCTTGCAGTTAACACAAGAATTCACAGGAGAAGCAAGTGTTTGTTTACTTTACTCTCAAGAAAAGGCCGTTAAAGCCAAAAGTAACACCACATTCTACATTGTAGGAACACGTGTCATGCACTGAAATGCTTTTGTTGGCCTAACTACCATGGTAACGGACTGGATTGAATTTCTTCTCTATTCTCACACCAGACATGTCAATTTTTCAAGCATCGTCAAATTGTACACACAAATTACAATTCCTCATTTTATAAGGCTTTTAATACTGTAAAAGGCCACACCTTGACACAGTGTCAGACAACAATGTTTTATGAGAACTATCTTTTGCCCCGACACCATATGTGATTTGTATCTGCCATGATCCATATGGTGTGGATGATGTGCTTTGAAAAGGCCCATCAGTCAGTTAATCTAAAAGAAAATAGTAACGGCAGATCGCTCTCTCTCTCTCTCTCTCTCTCTCTCTCTCTCTCTCTCTCTCTCTCTCTCTTCAAGACAAACCAAAGAGAGAGAGAAGGAGGGGGGGATTCAAAGCAGAGCCAAATCAGCTCCTCTCAGAGATGGAGAGGCAGGTTTAGAGGGGGGATTAAGGCGCTCCCTCACTGTGGAGCCAGCTTTTATAAAGGTACATCATATTACTCCAGCTTCACACTTCCATAGATATATCATCATCTGCCTCCCACCAAAGCCTGGCTGTTATGCCTGCGTATTCTGTCTCAAACAAGATTAATACTTACACACTTGGTGTGTGAGGAAACATAGTGACAGTAAGCTGACAGTACCTACTGTATGTAAAGCTTACACTCACAATTCACACACAATTCAATATCTTGTTTAATGTGCGACCCTGTGGAGATCATACAATAATGCACCTCAACTCTGGATCAGCTCTACGAAACTTTGTGTGTGTGTATAGTTACAGGTAATGTAACAATATTACTCATTATTTTTATTTTTTTCTGTAGGGCTTCTAATGAACACACTATTCTATAATAGATGTGTGACTACACTGCTATGATGTCTTTTGAAAAGTTATTGGATGTCCTTCACAAGAACAGGGCCCAAGACTGAGATCAAAACCTTCTGTGAACTGTTGAGTCTGTAACTGCTGCACAACTACCTTTCAATCTATTGACAGCAGGCTGTACAAAGAGGAGAAAAGCACAGGTTGTATTGTGGACTTCACACACATTTCCTGTCATGACTCAGTTCTTCCCCCAACTGAATTGTGAAAGACCACTTTTGATTTTGCACCAATTAAAAAAAAAGAGAAACCCAACAAAGGTAATGTGTAAAAAAATATATATAGATATATAGTCTTTCATGTCAAGTCAGTGTCCTAGAGTAAGATTAGGGCTGATGTGAACATGTTTGACTAGTCAGTTCATTGCCTGGGGAGAGTCCCCAGGCAAAATCCATACTCTGAGTCCAGGGCTGCCTTTAGAAGCAAGCCACGGAAATGATTAGTGCTGCTCAGCTGAAAGGCACAAAGGGGCCCGCTGTCCGGCCCTGAAAGTTTCAAAGTGAAACCGGTACACCTTGTGTCTGTGTTAATTGATCACAGGCACATTATCTTGCCTGTTCAAGGTTTAATTTGCCCTCTGAATCAACACCTTTTGTCGACTACTGCAGTCATTTGTTGGAAGGGGAAAAAAGAATAGCTACAGCTTAATCATTCCAAGCAGGTGTGAGTCCCAGCCAATTTTCTGCTCCCTTTTGCCATTTATTCTTCTGGTACAGGTTGTGTATTCAGAATGCATTTCATTACACAGAGAGGAATTTAGTGGCATTTTTCAATGTGAGGAATGAACATTATAGAAAACAACAGAGGGAGGGGGGTGGGGGGATCTTCTGGGAAATGCTACCGGAAGATTGTGCATGTGTTTTGCAATTAATGATAATATTTGTCTGAAAGGGAGAAGATATGATATGGGTGGCCATAGTGTTAGAGGCCAAAAAACATCAAGACGCAGAATTGCAATACCTGTATGTATGTATTTGATTCTGTTTTTTAAATAAATGATAGGTAAATAACATAAAATACATTTTCCATACACAAAATACAATCAGTTTCAACAATAGGTATTTCTATTTAATCTAGGCTTTTGACAATTCATGCATCAGTGCCCAAAAGATCAGGAATCCATGAATACATAAAGTCAGAAAAATAATATGACAGAGTAGCATAACTTAAGAAAAAATCTCTCATGTAGCTCACTGAAAACTATAATACATTTATACGTTATTTGCAGCGATACATCCCAAACCTATTTTACATTCAAGCCGTAAACAAAGTTGAATGCTGGTACACGGTGCATCTTTTTCAAAGCTTTGTCAAAAGGATATGACTTATTTTTATTCATATTGAAGTAATATTGCCACCTTAGTGGAATATTGATGTGGTGGATAAGCATTTGCAGTAAGTAGCCAAAAGAATATTTCAGACACTTCAGACTGAAGTGAAGTGCAGCTAACCTGACAGAAATTAAGCTGTCTTTTTCCTCTAGTTAGAGATGACAGGATGCTTATTGTAAGGCACAGACCTTGCTGGCATCTCCGTTGTGTTTGTTTGTTTATTAGTGTTATCTTACGTTTAGATAGGCCTATTTATTAGTAAGCTACATTATAGAAAAGAAAGTTTAATTTGAACACCTGAAATAACTTAACACATTTTAAATTGCATTAAAACGTGCGGTGATTACAACCGGGCACAACCAGAGGGGTATTGCACAACACCAGAATGCAAGGGATTAAGCCGGGATATTCCAGTTATCCTGGATGAATTTAGCCTCGACTCGGTTTCACAAAAGCAGAGGCACCTAAGTTACCATGGAGATTTATTCTGTGCAGCTAGCCTGCTCCTGACCAGGCTAACAGCCAGGATGTATTAATCCTGGGGCCTTTTCTGTTCACTCAGCAGTGGTTTTACCTTATTTTTATTAGCCTGCATTAAAATCCAACAGGTCCATATTGCTGTTCAGTTAAGCACTATTATTATTTAAAGTTGTGACCATTATTTTTATAATTATTTATGTGACAGTCATTGTTACTGTTATATTGCTGTATGAAGACTGCTGTTCATATTGTTGTTAGAAGTTTGGTGAATATATTATGACAGTTGTTGAGATAATTAGAAAAGGCTGATACAGCTGCAAATGTGTTTTAAATGAAGTCAGTGATGAAGGACAGTATAAAAAGTGCTATACGTGTGTTGGTCTAACAATGGCAGACTGTTCAGAGACCAATACACCTTTAATTATCTTAGTTGATTTATTTCTTTTTGTATTCTTTAACAAAGGATCATGTATGTTCCTCTTCCATGTGCATTTAATTTGGCATTCTTAGCAGAATGTGAATTTGGGAGGATTTTACAATTATAAAAACCTATCCTAATTGTACAATCCTCCTTAATTATAGTGTTAGTTCACTGGGCCAGTAACTATATAGTTGAGGCTACTGTACATACTGTACATTCATGTAACAACAGGGAGAAGACACCTCATATTATTGCGGGGGGGGTGTAACTGATGAATACACTGTTACAGCCATGTTTACAGTGTGCATTACATTCATCACTTAATTGTCTTTATAATTTCTAGATTTCAGAGTATAATTTCTTCAGTGTCTTTTCTATGTCCATATATAGGCCTACGAGGAAACCGAGCATATAATATGTAAAGATGGAAACTCTGCCCCCGAAAAAATAAGTGATAAAAAGCGTGGCAGATAATAGCGGACAAACTGAATGATATATCTAAAAATATACATTTATGAACTACTGTTCATAAATGAAACCATTCAAGGAGCTACATCCTGGCTCGACCTAGTCGCTCCTCCTCAGCCAGGCTTGGTCTTCGTGAAACGCACCAAGCCAGGATGCACTGATTAGACTAGGTCAAGCCTCGCTTTATTGTTATCCTGGATTTATAAATTACAGTTTTGTGCAATACCCCCCTGGCACAACACTAATAGATACACAGATACACTGCACTGATGAAAGCAAACTTTTTTGGGAAATCCTGAGGGAGTTGTCAGCTGAGGAAGACAGCATTTACGTTAAAATGTTGTGGCTCAAATTCTGTTCAGTTCGATTCCTGCGTGCCTTTATTGTAATAAAGCAGAATTCCCTTACAGATGAATCTTATTATATTAAACACACATGTTTTCGTCCTAAGACTCGCAGGCCTTTGACAAGGTGTTAAATGCATTTGAAAAAGTGACTCATAGCCTGATTCTATATGACACGGTTGGCTTACTACAGTCGACAACTCACTATATGCATTCGCTTTGAGATAAGAACGTTATCAACACCGTGGTGTCTGTGCAATGAGGGTGATTAGGAGACATATAGTACAAACACTTCCATTTTGACTTCAGAAACCTTACCTCCACCCATTTGTAGCTGCACAAATCTATCATCGGAGGGCATCAGCTGAGGGAAATGTGTATTTCATTTCAGTTGCTGTCCCCATTCTTAATGGGAAGCCATCCAGAGAGAATGAAATGATTGATTTTTGTCATCCTGAATGAGGATAAATGAATCCATGAGGAGGAGGTGGAAGAGGAGTAGCAGGAGAAGGAAGGGGGGGGGGGGGGGGTTAGCTTTCTTTGCACGTCTGGCTAGACAGAAACTCAGCAAACCTGTATGGCAGTAACAGGGGGAAAAAGAATAGTGTGTGTGTGTGTGTGTGTGTGTGTGTGTGTGTGTGAATGAGAATTACTGCTTATGTGTGTTTGTGTGAGAATGAGAATTACTGCTTGTGTGTGCGTACACGCACTTTTCACATGCATGTGCGTGTTCACTTATACTTTGCTTCTAAGGTTACCTAATGAAATATTGATGGGAGATGTGGGAAGTGCGTGGGCTGGGGGTTGGTGGTGGTGGTGTTGGAACTGTAACTGCTGCTTCCTGTAGCTTGGGACATCTCTGTCACTCTGGATCTCAGCGAGACAGCCCTGCCCTAATTTAATCTGACTTTGAATGAGTCTATATCACAGGAGGTAAAGAATGTGAACTTACTGCACTGCAAAGAGGAGCAGAGAATGAGAGAGAGAGAGAGAGAGAGAGAGAGAGAGAGAGAGAGAGAGAGAGAGAGACACACACACAGAGGATGGCGGTGTAAAAATATACAGCCGAAACATTTCAAACGCATCATAATCAATATTTAACACCGCCTGTCAGAGATGTCTAATATATACTTTTTAAATGTGACAGAACAATGAGCTTACTGTACATACGACACAGCGGTGCTCAGGCTATTATAATGTTTGACTGATGTTACACTGCAAGCGTGACTCTGCTAATGGACTGAGAAACATCTTGGGATTCTTTTCATGATTAGACGCAGCTTAGTAGTTTCTCAGGAAACGATAGCGAACTGTGAACTGCGTGACAGTGACGAGCTGCTCCACAGAGTGGCTGCTACATAATTACCTGCCTCTGACTCCATTTAGTGTGTCCATCTCAGCACAAAACCCAAGGCAGAGGTCTTTTAATAACTATCATGACATTGTTGTTGTACTGAATCAAGGCTGGTTCTTCAGATTTGGCTTTGCTCTGCAATGTAAAGGCAATGCATTTCCTTACTAATGATCTCTCAAACAGCTGTGTCGGTATGGCCGGAGTGGAGATCATCCAAAGCCTTTTTATTTAAAGCAGCATGTGATTCTTTTCAGTGTCTAAAAAAATGTTAAATGTGCGTCAAAAGACAAACCACTGAGCTCAGAAGTCGACAATAAAATGGGATAAAAAATGCTATTTAATCACTCTTCCAAACTAACTTCATTTCAGCATCCAGTTTTCCATTTTGGTGTGTTTTTAGCTGACATGTTTTATCCAGGACCTTGATTCCACTGTGTCTAAATAGCTGGATAAATGAGAGTGCATGTGCCAATAATAGTTTATGAGTTGGCTGCAGGTTTCCAAGTAGAGCTGGGAATAATTGATGCAGCTCCTGTGAGTTCAACCAAAGGATATTGAGATTTTTTTAATATATTCAAAATGTAGCAATTGCAGAACAGCATTTCCACTGAAATTAGAAATGATTGACCAGCCAAAACTATTCTGAATGACATCTACAATAATTACACAGCAAGTAACATGCAACTGCCAAACTAAATGAGACACATGCTTGCGAAATGTGAACATGGTGTTTTGATTTGTTTGGCACCCACAAATGCCAAAAAGCCATCTCAGTACTCATCTTTGCGGTGAAGATCTCTAAATGTGCCAACCTGAGCAAAATTAGGTCTGTGGGGAATGAGAGTGATTTTTATCTTGTCCATAATCTTGTGTGTAGCAAGCATTTGGAATAATCTGCTAAAAAATCTAGTGGTACAAAGATTTTTCCATATTTCATTCTTAAGTACTTCTCTATCTTAGCAAGCCACTCGTAAAGCCTTTTAACTTCTCTTCAGAATAAACATATCTAAGTCATCCATATTAACTCACACATTCTTAGACATTTTTTTATAACCACTAAACGAGAAAAATAAAATTAATAGTTTATATTTATCGGTGCCTCTTATCAGAGTGGAAAAATGTATTCAACAGCAGTAAACTGCGTTTTCTCCTTGCTATCTCTGCTAACATGATGACGGCTAGCGTGCACTAATCTTGTAAAGTCAACCCTTTTAAAAGGGAAGATGCGGCGGATGGGGCTGGGAGAAAAAGGGCTGGACGGACAGCTATGTACAGGATTGTATCCGCACTAGGAGCTGCCCCTGTCCATATCCAATGTAAGGTTATAGGAATATCATAATCCCTCCTCTGAGCTCCTTTGCGCGGAAGATGATGACTAAATTTCCAGTGTCTTATCACACACTCCCAGACTGGAACTAGTACAAGGGGTTCTGAGGAAGGAACCCAGCATGAAAAGTGCTGGGGATGAGATGATCAGATTAGCGGTGGCTATTGGATTTGTTTGTGGTGGTTGCAATCGGAGCGAAGCAGGCGTTGTTCAAAATGCCCATGGAGATGCAAAGCCTCCACCGATCCTTTCACCCTTAAAAAAAAATACTTGGGGGTTTTTCAGGAGTGTAATGTGGGGTGCTCCTGCAGGGTTAGGTGGGGGGGAAACAAATTTAACACTTCAGGGGCTTGGAGAGGGGGGGGAGTTGTGTATTTTATCAGGTGGGTGGATGCTGGACTGCTTCACGCAGTGAGACAAGTGGGATTGACTGGCGGTATTCAGCAGGACGCGGTCTGGCTGAGTGTCGGCAGCTGTCTGCGAGGCGGAGGCAGTGGTGGTAGGCTCTTCAGAAACCTCACCTGAGGCACAGAGAGGCATTGTGGATTCAGGAGCCTCTCCTATACCGTGCACGCAATGTGAGGGGCTGGATTGGGGAGGAGACAGCAGGCAGCTCTGCAGATGCCCTGGAGGGAGGCAGAAAAGTAGGGAGGGGGGTGGGGGTGGTGGGGGTGGCGAGGGCTGGAAGGAAGAGAGAGTTAGCTGATGTAGGGATGAGCTTCCCAAAACCCAGATAACAGAGCACAAGAAAATGTGTCATTGTTCAATTAGACAGGAAAGAGATCCAAGTAAAGGGATATACCGTATAGAAAATATGCCTTTAAGGTTTCAATGGCAGTATCAATCACTGTAATGACTGTGGGATAGATTCCTAATGATGATGAAGTAAATACTATACACTGTTTTGAGGAATGGAGGCTATTTCAGAGGGGATTATTACTGGACTCCTGGGAAAAGGTTCTTTTAGAGGACTTACTGCTGAAGACCAAAAAATCCTGCGGTACATACTTTATCCTTTAGAGAATAAATCACTATTTTCTTGCTTTTCGGTAATATTTAACAACGTATCATTTGCTTGTATCATTTACTATTAATAAGACATTTACATCACGATAGAATGAAATACAGTGTCAAATCACACGTCTGCTAGATTCAAATGTATGACTTCCTTAAGAATTCCAGTCTTGTAGGCTATTTTCCCACATGTTTAATTTTGTTAAGTGACGCAAACGAATGTCAATACCGGTCTGTACCACTTACCTTGAATACCTCGTTTGGACAGCAAACAAAGACGTGGCTTTGCTTATGTGACATAATACGTCGGTGCACTTTGTACCCCAAAGCCAGGTCATTTCAATAGAGAGAAAGCCACTGAGTCAGCTCGGCGAGACAATGTCGATAAGGTAATGGCACAGATCAATACCAAAGATTTGGGCCAGATCTTAATTAAAGAAACAACTGCTGATACAAATGATGTTTTCAATGTATTGATATTGCGGAGGGCAAAGGGTGGGTTGGCTTTAGCGGAGCGGCTGATCAATGTACTTAACATTAGCATTCCTTTTCATCATGTACCAAGATCACTTAATTCTCCCTCTCTTCCTCTTGTTCTATCACTCCGTCATTCTCTCGCTCTCTCTCTCTCTCTCTCTCTCGCTCTCCAAACGCCTTTTCAGAACCATCTGAGGCAACCCACGTCCCCTCCCCCCACCTTACAAGGTGAACTTGAAGGTCTGCAAGGTTGTGCTTTTATGTGTCTCAACTTCCTGTGGTCATTGTGTGTTAAACCAGAGAAAAATCAAAGACACTGTTAAGACCAACAGCAGGATTTGGGCATCAAATGTATGAAAATCAATTGTCTTTCACACAGAGAAATACACTCTTTCAATTAAACAATGGTAATCTTTGGGAAAAGCTATTTCTTTCTCTTCAATGTACAGGTTAATGATGTCAACTCATCAAAAGGGGATTTCTGGATTACACACATGCAATTTTATCTTTTCTTTGTATTGTTCCCTTGTGTATTGTTCTTTGGAAGAACAGGTTGAAAGGAGGAGCTTGTCATGAGAAAAAAATGAACAAAAAGCAACCCCCACATTGTAAATTCCTTCTGCAGAAACCAAGACAAGAGAGTCTCTGTTGTCCGGAACAGTGGAGAAAGAAAACAACTTCAGACACTGTACCCTCTTGTGAATGGTAAAACAATAATTATTAAAAGGGAAGCTGAATTGATGGATCCCATTAAAGCTAACACAAAGTCCCCAGAGGCCTAGCAGCACAAACAGTCCAAAGTCAATAGAGTGATTCCCCAGGTATCCCTGACCAGGACCCAGTTTAAAGAGACATCAATCTGGGATGTCAGTTCCCAGCTAATGAAGCTACAGCCGATCAATATTCAGGATACAACTACTACCTTAAATGAAGTACTTATGCTTGTAGAGATCTCAGAATATGGGCTTCCCACAGAGAAGTTTCGTCTTTAACGCAATGACTTTTAATCCATCTTTTAGAAATGTTAAAAAATTAAATTCTGTAAAAACATAATCTTTTAAAAAAAATTGTGTTGGGTCATATATAACTAACTCACTCCTGATTGGAACTACTTACTTTCACAGCCATTGTTTTGTTGGGATCCATCATGCTATATGTGTAACACGTGCTGTGAACTCAGATACTTTTTAAGCATTTTACTGTTATTCCTGTATTTACATTCTAAGACATTTAACTGCAAATCATTGTACACTTTTCCACCCACATGTGCTGCCACTTTAGGTGAAAAACTGAATAAATGTGATGAGCAAATGAATAATGTATAATTGGGAGCCCCTTTGTGACATGCACATTCTGTCCAAAAGCTCAGATTTTTTATTTGAACCTTTTCTCTCATTCTTTTATTTTATGCATCACATGTTAATGCTACTAAAAGTTTTATTATTCCCTTCCATTATCCTAATGCATGTGATACGTGAAAGCTCCTTAAATCATGTATTAGGGCATTGTGCAATGTAAAACAGAGAGTGAATTAGACTATTTTGGGGGATAACAAGCATTTGTCTTTGATTTCAGCTGATGCTTAAAAAAAACAGTGGAAAAAGTGTCTGTAGTGTCAAAACTAAAATAAAATATTTTCTTGAATTGTTCAGTATTTGTGTAATGCATATTTATCAAACGTGTGTGTGTGTGTATGTGTGTGTGTGTGTGTGTGTGTGTGTGTGTGCGTGTGTGCGTGTGTGTGTGTGTGTGTGTGTGTGTGTGTGTGTGTGTGTGTGTGTGTGTGTCTTGGATTGTAGGGGTTGTGCGAGATGTTGGAATGTTGTTTATCCTGTCTACTACTAGAGAAAAAGATATAGTGAGAAAAGTAATAACACTCATTCGCATTTCCCCACAAACTGAATATTCTGCACCGAGTAACAAAACAATAAGATTAAAGCATCCACAACCTTTTTGAAAATCAATTGCATTGCATACTAAAGCACTGAAGGCAGTGTAGTGGAAGTAGTAGCTCAATCATTACCAGTTAATAAGGGGTCTAGGTGTGGTGGAGGATTGACTGACACCCTAATACTGAAATAATTTCCACTTTTTCCACCACCTCCCTCTCAGAGGCAGGGAATTAGTATTATCACATCAAAGGCTTCCTTTAAATGGGTATAAAAATCATTTAAACAGACAGTGGCGGTGATTATTCAAACTAGGTTATTTGCCAGGGTGTGTATGTAATATGGCATCGTCGTCAAGACAACTTCATTTCCCACTAAATTGCTGTCTGTCACCAGAATAAGTAAATTTGCCACTGTTTTATCAGCATCATTGTGTCAAGTTGGGGGAATACATCAAACAGTCAATCTGATCAACAGGAAATGAACACGTAGTGAATAATGCAATGACTGAAAGGAGAGCGGATTGGTCTGTTGATGTGCCGAATGTAAATTCCCCCCCACTTTTTTTTTTCCTTTTAAAAAGCATTAAAAAAAGCTCTCATCTTCAACTGAAATGTTGGCTTATCATAGTGACTCTATGACTGTATTTATTACCTGTTACCTCAGTAGGCTGACAGATAAATTGAAAATGCATAATGATTCTGAACCTAAATGTGCACAAACATATAGGTAAACACAGGTTTGAATATATGGAAGACCGGCTATTTGCAAGTATATTGATACAGTGACCTAATGCAGTTTTCTGATGCCAAAACAAGCTTTTGGCTCACACTGAGATACAATAATATCAGATTTCATCATTCATTTTTATCATTCATTTCTTTAACATATTACCAAATAAAATACATTGCAAAGGAAAACACACAACGAACCATTTAAAACTACAACTATACCATTCACTAAGGTCATTTTTATAAAAGTTGTTAAAATGTTTGAATCTTAAAAGAATGTCAAAGCACTTTTACATGAACAGTCTGCATTGAATTCCCACTTTTGTAGGTTTCATGGGGCTGCCATTGAAACTGGTTTGTGTTTTTAGTGGCAACAGAGCCCACATTTTATTGTATTTGAATGAGGTCTTGCTAATGTTGCAGAGGAAAAAGACTGAGAGAAACGTTGAAGAAATTAATGAACAGGTATTATGCTACTCTGCTACATTTTTGTCATCAAGCTCACGGTCAGTATCACTCTTCTAATCATAAATTGTGATTCCACTTACTTGCTGCTGTTCTTAGTTGAATCTTTACTTCCAACGTGTATTATTATGAGCTCTGTTGGATAATTTAACCACAGGATTCCAACACGTTGGAATTACCTTTTCCTAAACTCAAGAGAGAATTGTGATACTCCCCAGAAAGATTGGACTAGAGAGAGAGAGAAGGAGAAAGAGGCAGAGGCAGAATAAGAGGAAAGAAGAAAAAAAACGTAATGGAGTTTGGAGGTCTTTTGTGGAGCTGATATTGTCTCTTAGTTTGCTGTTTGCCTTCAGGACAAAAAGAGCTCCTCTGGAGTAACAATATACACCAAAATAAAGAATTGAGCTTGAAAGAAAAAGGGACAACAGCAATAACGGAACAATGGTGCACAATGGCAGGTATTTAACTGCCCTAGGAGAAGAGGGATGGGTTTACAGTCATGTCTCCCAGAAAAACGCCTCACAACTAAGGTCACAAGAAATGTTTCCTGGCTTTTCAAAACCTGCCCGGATTCATTATATTTTGAGGGGATCAGGCCAGAGATTCATGAACAGCGGTTTAACCCCCCCAATTAGTCAAAGTCCCTCTGAGGCATTCTCTATCTCGTGTTGATACATGAGGCTACAGTGACAAACCAGCCCGGGGTGAGGTGATTCAACTCCAAAGTGAGTTCAAAGCACTCTTGTTAAACTTGGAACACAATACCACAGTGTCGAGGGTATAGGTACACCCTGAACAGGCAGCGATGGCCAGACGCTGTATTAGAACACCTGAAAACTATAGAAGGACATGGATGAGGGCATCACGTAATCACTGTCCTCAATGTTTAACTGACACCGACGATTATATGACAATGATTAGACATGAGAGGTAAATCCCTAATCCCTAGAATAAAATATAACACATCAGTTAAGTTAAACAATGAAAAAAAAATGTTTGCTTTTTATTAGGCTCATTTTTAGGCTAACACCTGATACTACATAACTGGAGTGAGAGTAATTATATTGCTAGCCTGTGTTGCTAGATTACGGAAAGTGCATAAACATTTTTGCATACTAAATGTAAGGCCCTAAAGTACAAATCTAGCCAAAAGACATGTTTTCTTAGACTATTCCCACATATATTGTAATTGACTGCACTCTAGATTCCCCACACTTTATATTACCTGAGCTTCATTTAACTCCGGGGCTGCATACACACATGGCCAATATAGAGCTTCATCGTTATTTGCCCAGAGTCTGGAGAGTCACAGATCACGTTTCCATCTTGGAAAAGTAGTCCAGAAAACTTGTTTCATTAAAGCATATAAGTCAAGATAGGTAGTATGATTGTCAATAAAGTGTTCTACTCAGAGACAATTAAATGAAACATGTATCACTTTAAGCTATAGAATCAATTGGTCTGTGGAATTTGGAAGACATCTTATAAGCTTGGGACAACTTTACAGTAGTTTGAGTAGTTTATTTATTTATAATAGCTTACCAGCTTTTACACAGCACCTAAAGAGAAATACAACAGCATCAGCAGTATAACAACATACATTCATGTTCACTTCCAAGGCAGGATATGGTGTGACTTTCTTAATGTGAAAAGTAATTGGATATAGGTTGGGGAAGATGCAGGAGCTTACAGATGGCTGAATGGCTATGGCCATGTTTAGGACTATGGCTACCTTTAATGATGATGACAGTCTGGTTATAACTTTACCCATGACCACAATGGTTCCCTAACCATAACTAAATATGTTGCATAGCCTAAATGTTAAAGTATCTTAACCATATGGGTTGCAGTTTAAAGAATACAGTTGGGTCCTTTTGGAAAACACTGACAAATAACCTATTTTGTCATTTAGGTATGAAGACCTTGATGCAAAGTGATGTAAGCTAATATGTGGCCATTTTGCTCTCATCTCTCATAACAGAAAGATTAAACAATTCCCTCACTTCCAGGGGGATTGGCCCAAATCCAATCCCATTTTTTCTTCCTCATGATTCTCTAATAGAGTTGTCAGGGGAGCGGAGAATTTTTTGCCAATCAAAACCGCTTTTTGTTTATCTATATCTCAAAAGCTTTCTACTCATCAGTGAGTAATTTCAGACTGTTCCAAGATGATAGGTGAGTGAATAAGAAACATCCCCTGGAGCAAATAAAGAAAGTGGTGGAAAGAGAAAATAGAAAAAAAGGAAAATATATATATATAAGGGGCGCAGTGAAGAATGCAAGGAAGATAAATAAGACAGATACTTTGTTTCATTGTCAGTGGCACTCCGGGGTTATTTGAAGCACTTATTTATGCACTGTAAGCAGAACAATACCAGCGAGCAGAAATGATTAAATACAGACTCTTCAAGCAATAGACATCTCATTGTGGTGGGCCCTGGCTTGCCACTGGGCCAGCTTGATAAAAGCACTATGAGCTGATAGCTGATACAATTTGCCAGCCGATTTGAATGGGAGAGGCTGGGAGGAAGGGGCTGCGGCTCAGTTGGTCTGTCGCTGACAGCCTGTATAAGCTATAATAAAATCATTAGAATGTAAATGCTTTATTGCAAAATAAGAGCCTCAAGCTAGGGTGACATTATCTGCCGCCACCCGAATGAAAGTGCCGATTAGCATTCCCTGATTCAATGATAGAAGCAACTTATCTTTATTAAAAATTTTCCAATCGAGTCTTCATTTTTCATGATTGAGTTTTAAGCAAATGTAATATCCAGTTCAGTTTGTGTATGAAATGGGTGGGGGGGCAGGATGCCCCAGAAATAATTAGTGTACACATTTCTTCCCTACATGTGTTTCATAACCAACAAATTGGATTTCATATTTGACGTGTCACTATCTAATACATTTGCATGAAAATATGGGGCTGAGTTTACAGAATAATTACTGAAAGTGTACACCTCTTTAACATGTGTCTCATAAAAATGAAATTTGATTTGTTTGAATGTGACCATCACGGTGTTGCCAAAAATAATTGTTGTGGAATATGAGGGTTAGACTCTGACTTGATTTAGATGTTCATATTCGTGACACGCACACATTTTCAGCTGAGTCTTTAAGCGGGCCATTGCTTAGTAGGCAGACAGTCAATTCTTATGCAAATAGCCTGGTACTGAGTACGGGATATAATATGCTGTAGATCAAATGTCACACTGGGAGTAAGAGTCTGTGTGATATAAAAATGGCTGACTTACATATTGTTCTGTAATATATGCTTCCTAATTTGATATTCTTATTTAATCTTTTAGATGTAATTCCCCCAAATGTACAACTGTCTATAAAGCTGGTGACACAGAAGACATCCTCTGAGTTGTTTTTGACATGTCAGGACGTACTATATGTATCTGGTATCTAATGTTTTAACCCTAACCCTGGCTTTTCTTGTCCATTTGCAGATTTTATTTGGTAATGAAGTCTGTATACAAAGGTGTAAATCATTGAAAAAACAAGTTTAATTTTACATAAAGTAAGGAGCAAAGAATTACTCAGTAAAAATGGTTTTAATGTACAGAATAAAATGTGTATGAGGACACAAGAGAATGACAAGGAGACTATTTTCTATCCAATAAAAAAGCTACAATAATCATTTTCTTATTTTACTGTAAGTGAGGACGAATAAATTAACTATAGCCAACTGCATTGGTTCTTTGTGAAATCTTGCATTTTTAACAGCAGGTCCTTGGAGGGGGACCCTTAAGTTGTCCCACTATTTATCCCTGTGAACTTGAGGACATGTCTCTGGGGTAACTTGAAGCTCTGTCCTGCTCACACAGAGCCCTTTAACCATCAGCGTTGTGCTGAAGAACACAGATACAGCTACAACGCTAACAGAGCCAACAAGATGCCTTTCACACTGACAAGACAACGTGTTGGTTTCAATTGCAGTCAATGTCAAGGTTTTCACACAGAACATCCAAGATGCGTGCTTGGGAGCGCCATTGTTAAGAGCTCAGGGTCGTCACAACACAATGCAGTTGTTATGGTGCACCCAGAGGATTTGCAATGGAGTTCATGTGCCCCCTCTTATAGGAATCACCAGGTCATACATCTTGCGGAGTAAATTCAAACTCCCAGACCTCTACCCCATTCATTGAAGACAAAAGGGGGGACACAAATTGGTCCAAAAACACAGTGTAAAAAGAAAAGCTTACATTAAGCTCAAGGGGACTCAAGGGACCCAGGCCAATCGTTGTATGCGAAGAAGAATGGTGGTGGAGCTAAGGACCGGGCACCAGTAGATATATCACTGCCATCATGCAGATTTACTGTGTTGGAGTGAAAAGATAAATGTGTTAAAGGGGTGTGTGTCAGAACCCGTGGTGCAGGGCCACACGGTAATGCTGGGTCAGTAATTGAACTTTGCTATAATTATCCTGAGGAGATAATATTAACTTATAGTCTTTGCGTGACAAAGAACCTGGTCCATAATTCATTTGCTGGATTGGGTGATGGTGCCGGATGACGCTCTCTCTCGCCGTCCCTCTCTCTCTTCCCCTTCGCCTGCATTGTGTTACTGAAATATGACGGCTCCATTTTTATCCTGTCACAATGACAACTGATGGGCTTATTTTCCTGTGGCCCCGGGGGATGATGAAATAGTAAGCAAACATTCTTTCTCAGGAGAAGAAGGGTGCTCCATCATCGTGGCTGGGGCCGCCACTGCCGCTTGTGTTGTGTGGCAATAACAGGAGGTTATGGGATACAATACACTTGGCCTCCTCCTCTTAATACAGAGGGAGTTGCAGTTCACAACACTGACTTCCCTTCATAAAGAATTCTATCTTTGGTGAGTTAAAACACTTTTTTCTTCAAATTTTGCAGTCTGGATGATATTTGATTAGTGTTGTCATTATCTAGCATTTTTACAATGACTAATAAATCATCTTCATAGGCACTGGCCTTGTGGGTAAGAACTACAATATTCTACATTAGTTTCTATTCCACAAACTGACTTGTAAATTAGCCAGGTGTCAGTTTCCCATGTTAAAATGGATGTCATGGCCAAGTCTAGCTGATTTATAGAGAGGCATATTGTAAAAACCTGACACCCAAGGGCCCATTTTTTTTACCCCAAGCAGCACTCCTACAGCCTCCTCCGCTGTAAGGGAAGGTACCGGGGCAAGGTTACGACATTTACAATAGGTCAAAATAACACTGCCATCTCAGCTCTCACTGTCTGACAATATCCCATTCATCTCATTTGAATAACGAGCGAAGCCGATGGACATTAGCTGAGAGAATGAGGCTGCAGGCACCTCAGGGGGCTGAACACTGTCATCTCTTATTTTCCCGGCCAGTTTGTTAACAAACTGTGTGAATCAGTGGCGGCAATAACAGCGATAAGAGCAGTCCTCAAGCCGAGCTGCTGCTACTCCAGAGTAAACACCATCAGACCCCAGTTTATCACCATGCTAACGGGATTTAGACAAAGAGCTACAACAGCAGCTTGAGCAGATATCCGACGCCAACAATCAAACATTATAACAGCTCTCATTGTGTGCACAGTCATTTCCATTATTGATATTCAAAGGTGGTTATTTTGAATTTTAAATACACAGCGCTAATCCACATCACTCCATCTTTTCCGTTGGTGGAATGTAGCTGCCTGCTGGAACACCCACCTTGGTGTCTTGTCAAGTCACAGCCAGCGGGGGTTTTTGTCTTCTTGCTGTAAAGAGAAATGACAGTGTAATGTGATTTACAGGCGATCGCTTCAGCTCAATTAAATTAAGCCCCCAATAATCCATGATGAATGCACACCTACGCCAGTCATTAGGATTCAAAACAAAATATGGGCTTATCGTATCAAGGCGCCATGGGGGGAGCAGACCCTCTAATAGATGTGCTGATTCATTTAGTCATTTATGTCACAGTGTGTAATGTGTCCAATGTCTGTTGGTTGCTAATAACAAGTGAGCCTCTCAAGACGCCGGTTTCCCAAATCCAGGAATAAAAAACTGATTGGGAGGCAAACCACAAACTCACAGAACACACAGCATGTCAAAAGCAATATTATTCATGGGCTTTAGAATTAAATTTCATTTTGGAGAACATTTAAGCATTTTAAACACGCTGTATTATTCTGAAAATAAAAATAATATAAAAGAAAATGGATAGATGTAGCCAACAAAGCATTTTGGCACCTTTCTCTTTTCTTCTGGGTGAATTGTGGACAAGCTGATTTCAAACATGGCTTAAGAGGAAAGTGAATGCTCGGCCACTACATTTTGATTGACAGTGTCATATTTGTAAGAGGGTTATGAACCACAAAACAAGGGTTAAAGGGAAATTGACCCAGCAGTTGACGGGTGACTGATACATTGAGCTGGAGGTCTTTAATCTTGCTGCAGAGCTTACATGAAGCTTATATAACAAATTACAATGCCTACAGGGTAATACATCACCTGAAGGATCTCCTTCTGCTTTTCTTTCCATGAGAGACCCGGTGGATTCACTGGAATATAGGTTACAGGTACTGTGTTCTCTAAATATGATCAAGATGGATGATCTGTCTAAATTGTAAAGGAGTATTTAGAGATCTAATATTACTTTAAATAAATTAGATATCTGAGATTTATATTAATTAGACCTTGGATTAAAAATGTACTACTATGATATATTGAGGAGTTTTTGACTGACTTTTGAAGAAAATATTGTTTAAAAGTAACAAAAGTGTCAGCAAACACTGAAACAAATTAAGTATACCCTAAATATCTTTATTCCCATACAACAGAAATTCTTACCCCCAGTGTCTCCTTTATAGCTCCTATTTGCACTCATCTTACAGTAATGTCCCTGACCTATTGTCTCTTTTTAGACACCGTAAATCTAACTAAAATCACATTTGACAGCCAGGGTCTATTAAGTTCCATAACATGGAGTTTTATTAGTCAACTTTGACTCCTTGGCACTGAAAATCCTTTTTTTTCCTATCACGTCTGTAGCCATCTTTTTCATATTTAGTTTTGTTTGTACAATTTACTTTAAAGCCGAGGGAAAACAACTGAAACCTGAAACTAACAACTATGAACCGGAATATTGAAATGTTTTGGCTGTACTGCACAGTGTGTGTTCACTTTGACTTGATTCTCAACCAAAATACCAGACTGTCAGTTATCCACCACACCAGGTCCCAAACGCGTCATTTCCCTTTTGAATCCCTGGCATCAGACACTGAGATATTTACTCTTGATAGCAAAAACCTTCTCTTCCTTAAACCATGTTCTGGCTGCACCTGGCGAATAATAAAATGTATGACTTCTCCGATAAGCCCACAAGTAGAACAACACTGTCCAGGTGCAGATTATTGGCAAGGTATAAGCCCCGTCTTGGTATGCAGAAGGAGGCAGATCCTTCCGATAGCTCTGCAAAAGGGATTCGCCGTCAGCACCCCAGCTTTAGATGTATTCCGCTGTTCTGATCTCCTCAGACTAGTGTTGGGTCAGAGGTCATTGTAAGCGTTCACCGCACTACAGTTTGAAATATACTGTGAGGATGTCAGGTTTTGATCACTGTTAATGCGGTTTTATATCACAAATGTCTGCTCACGGTAAAACTCTGTGATTATGGAAAAAAAAGCTCTACACCCACCTCACAGCGTACAAGCCTCACAGTTATTGCACCATTGAAAAAGGTTGGATCACACAATGTACAAGTCAGAAGTTTAACTCGACTCACAGCTCAACAAAGGTTAGAAAGTTACTTGTGGATGTGGAGACCTTAACTGCCACGCTCCATACTCCCAAAGCATCCTTAAACAGAAGTACTGATCTCAGATCATAACCTCTCAAACAGTAATTGGTGGTCCTGGTTCAGGGGCATGCAGTCAGCACTCCTACTAGCGAATAAAGCTGTCTGAAGCTGTTCTGGCAGGCTGACTAATCAGGCGTTACCCACAGCCAATCCAAGTGCATCTTAAAGTGGATGACAGAGGCATCCTGAGTTTCTGATACCTTGGGACAAAAGCAATCAATTTAAAGCAATGGTCAGAGCTGGTGAATCAGTAGCTGTATGTTAGCTTTAAAAATGCGGCAAATGCAGCATTTTTGGGTCCTCAGCTTTTCTCACTATCACTGGGTTGTTGCAAAGAGGTCTATCGCTGGCTATTTTTATTCTCGGACTCATGTTATCAGCTCAACATAAAGCTGTTAAATATAAAAGATTAAATCTAACTTTTGACACAGAACATGTCAGAGACTGTATAAGAAATGATTAAAGTGACACAGAGTTTAATACATATATACCTATATGCTAATGTCATGTCTTAATGTAATCTGGCATTCCTGCTGGTTGCTAAACATTTACAGATCTTTGTTCCCTTTTAAAGACTGCATGTGTAAATGTGTTCACCACGTGGCTGTCTGCAGCGCTTCCTGCCATTAAGGTCGTTTGAGGATATCAAAATGTTGAGGAAAGTAAACAATCATTCTCAGCAGGATTGGGTATTAATACTTAGTGCCATATTGGAACTGGTTAGAATTCTATAAGAGCCAGCAATTTGTTTAAAAAAAAAAAAAAAAAAACAATACTTTTGATTTGCTTATCAGAAAAAGTTGGACTTGCTCTTTTTCTACATTGCTGGTTATGCATGTGCCAATACACGTGTTTATAATATGGCCAGCTAGAGCTTTTGCTCCAAAGTGGGGTTAAGCTTTGTAAAAGACAGTAGTGGAAAATGATTCATTATCAAAGCCATTATTAAACCTTTTCTGCTGGCCCCAATCATAACCATAAATCCCAAGACATACATTTTCATGACTGCTTTATTCATTTTGCTTTCAAAATAATTTCTGCTTTCTCAAATAATCACAAGATTCAGAACCACAACTGGTAAGCACATTCACAATTGTTCAAATCCAATATAAAATACTCAGCCCTAACTTTCAGTGCCCAGATACATGCATTCAAAAGTGTTGTCTAATTTATTTGTACATTTATCATGAAAACGGTAGAAAAAAGTGTTATTAAGTAATAACATGTAAACATTTTTTTACTTCTTTTCCTTTAATATGGCTGTGTTGTGCAACTATATTATTTTGGTCTGCAGACAAAGGCCTGCATCTCTTGAAACCAAATCCCCCTCCCACCCAAGCACACGGATGCCCAGGACCATCTCTCTTTCCCCCGTCTCTCAACAGCTTTTCAGAGGTCTAAGTATAAAATAGCGAGGTGCACTAACAGTATCTGTCCATTGCAGGATACATATAGAGGGTACGTGGAGAGGCTCAGGTAAGAACTTGCATCAATCTGTCACTCACTTCCCTTGGGGCGATAAGAGAAATTCCAACAGAGAGATAACGCTGGACATTCAACTTAATTCCGAAGGAGGAACTTTTCATCAGCAGGTCACATATTAGCTTTCACAAAAACGGAGCACTGCGAGTTTCATTTTTTTCTCCCCTTCCCCCTTTGCTTGCATTGCACAGTCCAAGTATGAGGATGACATCGTGAACCCAAGTGCTTACAATTCCAAAGCAGACATGTACTTTTGAAAACCGTTCTTCTTATATTTTTTCATGATTTTCTATCACCATGTTTCCTTCCTTGAAATAAACTTGTTAGATAACACAGTGACCAGACCCTTGGTAGTATCTCCTATGTGTTGGGCCAAAACATTACAAACAGTGTAAGAAGTTTTGAGGTCAACCAAAGTCTCCTTCAGGCTCTGCTTGTCTTTCTGCATCTGTCTGATCTGAAAAAACACGATACAGGAGTTGTTTTGATTGTCATTTTTGCAGATGAGAAATTCTTTTAGTCAGCTGTAGTAAATCCATGTCATTTTGCAAACAGCGCAAGCTAACTAAGGCGTGGTATTTTTCTGTTAAAACCAAACCCAGATTCCAGTAGAAGCAGTTAACATGTAGCATGCAGACAAAGTGAGAATTTTGGATCCGTAATTGGGGCATACATGGCTTTGGTTAAAGTTCAAAATGTCAACTAATTTGATTTCATGAGGCACAGCTGGCAGCAAATTAAGTGCTAATCATTCACAAATCCTTCTCAGTCATACATATTATTCCAGGAACATGGAAGTCCTCACAGCAAAATGGTTGCTCCAATTGTTTAAGTTTGGCTATTTTTTTCATAATTTTAGTAACAATCGGGGAAAGGAACACATTATGTCCCCTTTATGTTACAATTTTGTTTTTCACTGATTTCATATTAAACAGTTATATCATTTGCAATCAAATAACAATGAACTTATTCTGTAAAACATATGCACTCCTAGTGTTCTTACAGTATGTACTTTAGGAAATCCTCTCTGCAATTTCCAGCATAAACATATTATTCTGCACACATGCAGTTAATGGATTTTTTGACATCATCTCAAATGCAAAAAAAAATCCCTGCGTATCCTCAAGATGCATTTTGCTAAGACTCCACAAAAGAAAATAAGGTAGTGAGAAAACTGACATTGTCATGCGGAAGACAAGCCGTTCCATACAGAGACAATTGATTAGCTTCGTAGTGCAGCAATAGCCCTTACTCAGCTGGGGTGGTGTGTGTGTAAGTGCTAGTCTGGCTTTTTTTTTTGGAAGGATCATATGGATCAATACGACATGGCACATTTAGGAGACCCCTACACCATACCCTGGGACTAGAGAGGCACGAATGGAGCCCCTTGCTGCACCACCACCTCCACCCCTTTCTTTTGCTGATTGGAGGGGGGTTTGGGCAGCGACAATAATAGCTGTCCCGATACTCCATACCCTTGTTCAAGTGCATGACCAGCCGAACGGAGTTTTTGATTGTGAATCTTTTATTTTGGTATTTCTATGTGGCACTTGTCTCTCAGGTTTTCACGGAGGATGTTATTGCAATAGTAAGTCAGATACAAAATATGACTGTTGACCTGGGATTTAACAGTTGTTTTTTTGTTAGTTTTCTTGCAGGGCTTCTAACAATCAAGATGTCCCCCTGCAAACAAAGACTTATGGGCAGGTGGAGAGGTGAGATAAACACAATTAAAAGTGACAGCAGAAATATACTGTTGTTGTTTAAGACCCATTACTCAATATTATTTGGGAGAAAAAGGGCAACACAATAACTCACAAAAAAAAAAAAAGAAGTATAGAAATTGCCTGTGATACACAACTACAAAAAAATCCAGGCCTGACTTATTTAGCATATAGTGGCTGTAATATACTATAGCAAACCACTTCAAAATACAGAAACATAATTTTTAAGTACAAGAAGAGTAATAAGTACGTCATGAAATTCTGCATCTTTAAAAAACATTTTGTTTGAAAAGAAAAAAGGAAGTTCACACCAAAACATTGCTTTCTTTTTCTATTCTGAAGTTGCTTAGCACCTCAATAACACAGTTTAAAATAATAGCTTTAATAGCCACTATGGTGCACATGCTGGGTCATTTAAATAGAATGAATGACTCATTTAGAGCACAAAACACAAAGGGGGCCCACAATTAAAAGCCCATAGTACTAGTAAAAGCTGCTGGGGGCTGAAATTAGAGGTGGCACAAGGGTAATACATTTTCATTGGGGTCACCACTGCTACAGAGGCCTCACTAATATATTTCTTTATCTTTTCAACTGTGTTAAAAACAGCTGTTTGGGGCTGTAGCAGATAATTCAAGTAAAGGGTTTTTGTCTACATGGGCTAGCAGGGAGACAATAGAGACCCATCGATTGGAAGGGGGCTCGACATCCTGGCTTCTTGTCAGCTGAATAAAAAGACCATTACCCCTTCAGCTCTGGGTTGATATACACCACCAGGGAAGAAAGAATTAGGACTTTTACTTCCTGCCCAATCAACCCATATCTTCTTTTTTCCCATCTCTTTCTTTTTTGTCTCTTTTTCTTCAGTTTGTCCTATAATCATCGCAATCTTTTCTCCATTACAAGGCTGAGTTTGTGAAACAATAGAGGGAGGCCAATAACTTTTCATGGAGCGGCAGTTTTTTTTGCCAAAGGGGAAAAAAGGGGAAGGACGGTGATGATAAAAGGACGATGGCCTCGGTCAAAGGTCAGCCACTGTGATCTTATTGTCGTTCCTTTTGGCCCTTTCAAGAAGAAACCTCTGTATTTCATTACATTGGGATGGAATTTAACCCATTTCTCTGAACGTTTCAAAGAAATAAAGGCTATTAAGTGCTGTGAAGACATGGAGTGATGTATAAACACTCAAACTTTAGTCATGTAACCTAGTGTTTTTTGGCTGGATGTTGTGCTAACAATAAATCAGCAAATAACATCTATTAAATTGACAGATTTCCAGCATTTTCCAGCCATGAGTACTGTTGACTAAAATAATTATTTAACTCAAAAAAGGCTATCTAATTTCATCCATTTACCTTCTTATTGTTTAGAAGCATTGCTATTGTGTAATAAAAAAATTCAGGCTTGTGTGATTTCCACAAGTTACTGGGTTCTTGAGAGACTTTCCCACTGTAGTTAAAAACTTTCTGGCGAAGCTACAAACTGGCAACTTTTGTCATATTTACCCAAAATCAATACAAAAGTCCTAGCTCTAAACAAAAATGTTACCTTAGGGCTAATCCTGTACCTTGTAATGCTGTTTGAGGACACAGTTATGCATCAACACACGGCGTGAGCACCTTACTTGGATATGGATCATGGATCAGATTTAAGTTGATATGTTTCCCCTCACACTCCATTCCCCCTTCATCGCCAATTTGATTAATACACTCCAATTTTCTGAGAGATAGTTTTCTTACAAAGAAGAGATCCATTTCGCCCGCAAGATCGAAAGTTAGAAGCCACGGCATAATTGATGACCTCCCGGGACAAACGCTCTCATATTTATCACCACCTGACCTTTCCTCCGATCTCATCCATCATAAATTAAAGTTGTACAGCGGTGGCGTGGCCCTCACTCCTCTCTCAGCACAACCTTTTGTCCAGAGGTCCTCTCCTACGTTTCGTTTGGAGCTGTTGGAAGGGAGCAGTTTTAAAACCTGCAGTTCAGCACCTCTGCTGTTCAGGGCAGATGGTCATCACTGAAAGCATCTGTCAAACTCAGGCCCCCTCACCAGTGGCCAACCGGCTTCTTCTCTTCCCTTCTTGCTCTCTTCTCCTCATATCTTCTCCCTTTCTCTTCTTTCTCTTCTTATCATTTATTGTCTTATTGTATCTTTTTCTTTCACCCTGCTCATTCTGTGTATGCAATTTTTCCCGTTTTCCCGTGTTTGCTCAGGTTCATGTTCAAGCTTGTTTTACATGAAATTATGCACTGCTGAGTCACATCAGTCACAGTCAATAATTAACGGCCCCTGCATAGTGAACACACACATGCACACACACACGCACACACAGGCACACAAAAACAGCAAAAATGAGAGACAGGAAAGAAGAGAGTTTTAAATTATTTACAGATTACATTTTAAATTCACAACAGCACAGGTTGGCCAGCACAAACAGTAAGGCATATGATAAATAGACTGTAACTTAAGTATCTTCACTCATAATAGTTGCTATCTTCTGAGCATATAAGCAATACTGCTGGTTGTATGTACCTGCAGCGTCAGTCTGACTTTCTTCCCCTAAAGACCGTGAGCACACACATGTGCACAGACACGCGCACACACATGCGCACACACACGCGCACACACATGCGCACACACACACACACACACACACACACACACACACACACACACACACACACACACACCCTTACTAAAGGCACCTATTAATATTGATGAGAGGTAGGGCATTAATGTTAAAACTGAGCTTTGGGGCAGAGCCCTTATGACTCCACTGTAGTGATTAACACAAAGCAATGGAATAATTTATCATTTGTGCCATATTAGCTGGGTGAATTTTTAATATCTCCTATGAGAGGAGGTCAGTAATTATGGGCTAATATCTCTGCCAATTATGGATTATGTGTGTCTGGCTTAATGATGGGTAAAGTCTGTATTGTATTGATATAGAAAACATGCATTTTAAACATCTTGTCAGATCACCCCGGGTCACATCAAATCATTAGTCTTGCAGCGTTGCTTCTCTTGTGTTTCTATTATTGCTTCAAGATCGTGGAGACACTCAAACTTTAGAGTGATAAAGAGCAAACTCATTCACATCTTTATTACAAGCAACCAAAAGGAAAAAAATATTTTAAGATAAAAATTAAATCATCCATGTACTGCACATTATGCTTTTCAATTCTGAAACCAAACTTGTGTTTATTTTTTACTTCAAAGCACTTATTCTCTTCAAATTAAGATAAACCTCTGCTCTTCAACAGCCTTTGAAAGGGAGCAACTGAGACGGAGCGACTCAAATGTTTATACATTGTCATTCAGTGCATGACTACCCCGCACTCCCACCAGAGGCAGCCTACAAGTGACCCCTGAAAAGAGGGGGTCAGGGAGTAGGTCGTGCGGAATGGCCCGGCTGTTAGCTTCGACACTCTGACAGCTTTAAGTAGATCTCTTTTTAGCCATTCATTTGGAGTGTCCGGGGGGAGAGAGAGAGAGCAGGATGAACAAGAGCAGAGCATGACTTCCTCCTGAAAGGGAAAATAAGACTACGATGCTGGAGCGAACTTTCCTTGAATGTTAGAACAGGTTCCCTGATCTAAGCCTTCAAAGGCTTTTCTCTGCTGTATTCCTGCACTAACTGTATATGGTGTAGCTCATCATCTAGCTGGGATTTAATGTACTGTACTTATTCATTTTAAGATATTACAAAATATTGATCCTATCAAAAATGGACAAGTTAGCATGATAGGGGTATTTCCAAAACAGCTAAAGCTACTGCTTGTAACCAACATGGCTTCCCTGTGGCCAAGTCTTTCCCAGGCTCCTGTGGTGCTCCTTATCATTGGTCTGTTGTTGCTGAATTTGTCACAGTGTTATTGCCCTGGTGAGGCTTCTCTAAATGTCTGGTAATGTCCAGGGTAAATGAAGTGTTAATGTCTTTATGGATCCTTTCAGTTGTTCTTATGATTAGCAAACAGTTTACCCTAACCAGCTGACTCCTCCCTCCTGCTCCCCTGTTAGTCTTCTGGGGCTCCATCTTTTATTTATGCTGCTCCTTTTCCCTTTAGTCTTTTGACTATATATTTTTTAATTTACATTATTCCTATGCGGTCACTTGGTTATTCAAGTGCTTTGTTCCTCTTTTTGCAACAAGCTAATTTTCTAGAAAAATAAGTTATTTATCTTAGCAACAGCTATGGATGTATCTTTATTTGAAGAATAATAAGGCTACATTAGCTAAACATGACTCACAGATGAACTTTGTTATTGCCATAACCATCGGTTACTAGCAATTGGTTTTGTGTTGGCTTGTGCTGGGAGCTAGGACTAATCACTAATACTATGCATACACCAGTTTCTCACCAATATTTCTGTGTACAGTCTACTTACGTTGTCCCTCTTTTGACTGAACAAAACAGCAAAAAGCCAATGCAGAAGTGCCTTAAAGCTAAAGCGCTGGACTATTTTATATTAATGAACGTCCGTTACATTCAAGCCATTGCCAAATGAGTTGAGTTCAGCCTATCAGCTCCACAAAACTTTGTATTTCTCTGTATGGCTGTGTTTACAAAATTCTGTAGTCCGACGACTTTTGCGCGCAGAAGCTCAAATAATGCATTTTACGTCACAGCTGAGAAAGGACAACAGCAGCATTCAGCTTTGAAGACAAAGGGGACATAAAAATAACAAGATAATGCCCTCTTCTGAAGAGTCCATCGTGTTTTTTTAATCCTCCCTGTCCTCCTTGATTTAACAGGATAAACGCTACTAGCAACTGCATGGTGGAGGGGTGGGGGTGGTGTGCGATCACCCAAGGGTTGTGTCATGTGGATGCGCCAACAGCGTTGTTGTCTGTACTCCTCATGGGTGCGACAGAAACTACGCACCATAGCTTTAAACCTGCATTCTTTCTAATGACCAGCAGGGGCAGACTGCACTGATTTAAAAAATAAGTCCAGATGTTTAGAAGTCTATATGAAAATGATCCTACTCCGCACTTGATTTATTACCTCAGTAAACATTTTTCCTAATGAGGTTATGGTCTGAATCGCTAGTCTTCTTCAAAACAGCTTGATGTTCATTCTGTAAATTTTAGTCCCAGTTAGAGTAAAATAGATGATAAAGCAGGGGATGCTTCAGGGCATGGCTACCTTGTGATTGACTAGTCACTACCACAGCAACCTGCCAATCACGATTTCTTTTTTATGAATAAAATAAAGAAGAAAAAATTGTCTAATAGTAGCAGTAGGCTATACTGTTATTCTGGTTGCCGCCAAGTGTCAGAAAGTCCAGCTTAATTTCTGAACGGGATTCTTCAGAAGATTGTACAGTAATAATGCAACATAATGCAGGAAAAGAGCAACATCCCTCCATGCTGATTAAACCAAAACAATGAGCACAACAGGGAACATTGCTCAGGTCACACAACTTCCACAGTAAGCCCTGGCCTGAAATCAGCACTCATAAGACACTCATAAGAAAGTTATCATTGTAGTGCTCATTTTGTAAAATGTAAATACAAGTTTTAAATAGCTCATGCTCTGAGGCCCTATATCACATAGTATGTAGTATGTGTACATTATTTTTAAAAAGCTTTACAATATCTATTCTAAAGGCTGACAGCACAGCCCCGCAGCTGTACTGTACCTGTATTCAGAGGAGACCAGTCCACTACCCAGTCTTTTGTTGTATAATGCATTTTTATCTCCGCTGCACCAGCAGGCCATAGATTAGCATTATAGATTCTAATTTGAAGTCTTGTCACTGCTTCTCTTGTCTAGAATTGTAAGTGCAAGGGCTGCCATCTGCTTGCAATAATGAGCCTGACAACCCTGGTAAATGTGCTTTTTACTATCTTAATGGCTGGCGTATTGATCTTAATGGTCGTAGCGTTGGCTTGTTCTATCAGTCAGAGAGAAACAGTGGGACACGGTAAGCAACACCACTCCGCATCTAACAGATTTGTTGCTCCTAGGCAGCCCTCATGGCCACTTCATTGATATCATTAAGTCGCCATATGTTTTGCTAATTTACCGCGGTTTTCGGTTGCCGTGCAAAAGACACACTCACCGTGAACTTGCTTCTGACACTGTGAAAGGCCGTAAAGAATTCTACTCTCTCCTCTTTCCTCCCCTGTGTGTGTGTGTGTGTGTGTGTGTGTGTGTGTGTGTGTGTGTGTGTGTGTGTGTATGTATGAGTGTGTGTGTGTGTGTGTGTGTGTGTGTGTGCGTGTGTGTGTGTGCGTGTGTGTGTGTGTGTGTATGTTTGGGTTGGAGTATTTTCTCATAGGTAAATATTATTTTCCTGGATTTCCCTTTTGTGTTTAACATTTATATTTAAGATTTTTAAGAGAAAGGGTGACATTTTGTTTTGTTTTTTTAATTATTATTTTATTTCATGAATTACAATTTCTTCACACATTTTACTATAAACCAAAGTATGAGTATTTTATCTTTTCACTTGTTAACAACTTGCCACACTTGTATTCACTTTTCAAAAACTCCATAGCAACACAACTGATAGGACAATGTGCAATCAAATGGGACAAGCAAGCTGTCTACATCTTTAGGCTGCACTCATTTGTAAGATTCAATTCAACCCAGCATGTTTGAAGTGCTGGGAAAAGATTCATCACAAAGTCTCATTTGTAACATCATTGACATGGCAATAATGACCCTTTGGCAATACAGATTAATGGGTGGCTCTGCCCTTTAACCCCAACCAATGGACACATTTAGTTTAGACCAGCGCTCAGTGATTTATTTCTGACAATATTATGGCTTCTGAAGTCGTAGAGCCGGACACATTGGACATTGAATGGGACAATCATTAACTAGGCAGGACATGGTTCACTTTTACTCTCATTCCACTCTGTGAAGGTATTTAGTATTCACTCACCTTTCAGATTGCTACTGGTTTATGGAGAGAAACTAATGGAGCTACATTGACTGTGGTCTAAATAATGTGTTCTCACGCAGTCTCGCTCAGATTAACAGAATAGTTATCGCCTAAAAATCAGCTTGTCCCAAGATGTTTACTACTTAAACATTAAGTATTTGACAGAAAAGTAACACCTCTATACTTCTATTACAAAACGTAAAAACTGTCTTCATTCCCGACAGCATTAAATACTACTGGTGCATTTCAATGTTTTGAGATTGCAGTGGATATACAGTAGCAGAATGTGCCTTGATATAACTAATGGTCTCAACATTAGTTGTTGAACAAACTATCAAAGCCATGTTTATGGATTGGCTACATAGTTCAGGTAATGAAAATACCTTAAGTACAGAGTGGGAGTTTAGGGGGTGTAGAGAGTAGAAAAGAGTAGAAAGAAAAAGTACCAAAAACAGAAAATATAGAAAAGCGGAAAATGGATAGACTAAGAGAGAGAACAGAGAGAAAGAACAGAGAATGAGCTTAGGCCTCTATAAACAAATCAACACATCTATCACCCAGGGCCTCCTGTAAGGGCCATTGGGTCACTGGTGTGTTTGCACCGATCCCATCACTCACTCAGAGTCGACAGGCCGGCCATTCCCAACCCACCACAGTGTGCTTTTCCAATCCAGTCAACAAAGCCCAGGCCCTGGCACTGTCTGTTTAGCTAGAGGGGAAAACTGTCAGGAAAAGTAAGACGAATGAGCTGCCCTGATTGACTATTTCCTTAGATACTGAATCAATGGGCTTATTATCACCAGCAATTACAGTACTAATACAAACAGATGCTTGGGGAAAGACATCTGCTTAGAGAGATGAGACAAGTAGATTTCCAGTCAATAGAGTGAAGAAAGCTCAGCTCTCACTGGCCCTTAACAGAGGTATTTGTATTCATGTGAGACCCAGGAGTACATACACAACAGTGCACACAAACACATGCAACACACACACACACACACACACACACAAACACATGCAACACACACACACACACACACACACAAACACATGCAACACACACACACACACACACACACACACACACACACACACACACACACACACACACACAAACACACACACAAACACACACACAAACACACACACACACACACACACACACACACACACACACAGAGATAAGACTTAGGATATTTATTGCCACAGAAAAACAATTCATTTGAAATAATAATGCTTACAACACAAAGGGTAACAGCAGTTTTCCATCTATATCCATTTACTATTATCTATCTAAACTGATATATAACTTAACTTTAAATAAACTGTTTATTAAAGGAAGTCATTCAATGTTATACTGTGATCATTAGCTTTCAAGTAATGAATTAATTATTTTTGGAAATACATTTAAAAGAAGTAGAAAGGTAGTATATAGATACATTATGTAATATATCTACATACATTATCAATATATAGTTATTTATTCTACCATCTACATTGGTTTATTTTATTTACTTTGCATCTCATTGATGTTGTTGTGGACAATTGTTGAATTTTTCTGTTTGCACACCTTTATAGTGCTGAATGTTTGCTGGAAATGTACTTATGTTGCATTCCTCCCTTATCTATTGGCTTCATTTCTTTTTCCGATGACCTCTTTGTTTCTCAACAATAGCTTGCTTAATCCAACAGTGGCAACATATTTGACCAGGAGACCAAACATGGCCGCCATGTCATGTCTTGTTGAAGGAGAATAAAAAAGGGACCTGCTCCGCTTCACTTCCTTATTATGATGTGATTCAGTCCACAGATCTCTACACAGAGCCCCGACAGAGACACAATCATTTTTAACACTTTCCTCTCTCTCCCATTATCTGTCTCCAACAATAGCCTCGGCTCAACACCTCTCCTCCCATCGCTGTGACAGTGAAACCAGTCTATGGAGTTTCAGAGGGGAGTGAGGCATATCATTGGAGCTCAGGCCATGCAAACAGCAAGAGGGCCCATTCAGAATGGGCTCTGATGGACGTGGTGCCACTTGAAAAGGACATGCCTGACTTGCCAGTCCCTGACAACCGTCTGTGTTTGCCAGGTGGAGCGATGAGGGGCCGTGCCGTCCTTTTTGTCACGGTCTGCTCCGTTACCGTTTCCACGCTGCAGGGCCCTTGCTATATACCACCCTGGCTAGCTCGCTCGCTAGCTAGCTCCACGCCTGAGCAGGTAGCCTCAGGAAGGTAGCCGTGCAGAAAGTTCCATCCCCTTTCTCTCTTTCGATGCCGTTTCTCACATTTAATTATCTAATTTCTTCTCCTCCCGTGGCAGGGAGGAGAAAAGAATTGCTCCTCACGCCTTCTTGCTGTGGAGAGGTGTTGATTGTTCTCACTAAAGCCCACAGTGGACTGAATGAAAGGACACCTTCTTGTTTCACATCACATATTAGACAGCTCAGCACAGGCCCAAGTGTTTGTGAGCACTGGACCTGTGTTTGGAGTCAATGAGGAGAGCATTTCAGCCGTGTCACCACAGAATTTCCAAGAGAAGGGGAAATCTTTATTTGAGGTCTGTTGCTGTGGAAACCATGGCTTTACCTCCTTATTCTCTCCATTGATTGTGGTTGACTCTGAACTCAGGATGCTGTTCCCTATGAAATTGGATATCCAGATAGCTTCAGCATCTAATCAGCAGTACAGAAACTTAATCAAGCTGAACATGTAGCTGTTTTTAAGTTAAACATTTAACACTGACAAAGTAACAATGTTTATTGTCACCTCTCAAATGTTTGACGCATCACATGTGCTCCATTTCTATTCACAACAGCTTCTCCACTATGATTGTCTAATTTCTGTATTTTCCTTGGATGTTTAATCATGTAACCTCCTTTAGTTTCCATCTGAACTCCCAGTGTAGGAACTAGTGACCTAAAACACCAGCAAGTAAGATAACTAGACCAGGAGGAAAATTAACCCCGTACTTATGGGGCGATTCCATTTGAAAATCACCTAATTATGTGATTATGTCATTAGGAATAGGGGGGTGTGTGCATTTCAAAAGACCCCAGTGAGTCTGTCTGTGAAATAAAAGACGCAAAAGGACCTTACAGGTAATTAATCCATTTAACTCCCCAGCTCGAGCTCCACATGCCACAGCAGACAACACAGCGGTCCCACAGAACCGGCTGAGGAGGGAAAGAATGCTAGTGGATTGCTTTACAGGAGTAGCCCTTTGAAATATATACATAAATGACAAACGTACCATTCTTCTGAAGCATGAGGCGCATTGGGAAAGTCCATTTTCCCCATCTCTTTCTCTTTGTCTGTTGTGCGAGGCAGACTTAGTTATGTGGCAGCAATTACAGGTTTATGTACTGTACAGGGAATATGGCCGAACAAGTGGCCGTGCAATGGTTAATGAAAGCATGCTGATTTCCACACAGCACAAATACTGTATTGTATTTTGGGAAGTGGACTTTTTGGTATTCCAAGCTTACTGTAACCAAGCCTTTTAAACCACTATAAGTTGATTTCATCGATTATAAGATAAAACTACATCCATACTACTATACATTGATTTTTATACAGATCTCACATTGCAGGATTGAATTGTTCTAGAAGCTTGTCTCACACTTCATGTAATGTTATCATTTACCCACTGGAAATTAAAATTAGTTATATATTTGAATAAGGAAGTAGAATTCCCCAAGGCCTGATTGCTGTTTGAATGGACTCTATATTCTGGACATTCAATGGACCCGGAATTTCAATACATTGATAGATAGTCAATATTTAATTCTCTAAATGTAACTGGTAGTTGTTGTGCTGCTCAGTTAATTAAGGAGAGCTGATTTATATCAGGTCAGACAACAGAGCTGTGCCCTGGAAGGAAAATAACGATATAAGATCCATAATAAACTACAAATATATCTCCACCATCAATAAGATTTATGATATAGGTTGCAATAAAATGGCGGTTAATAAATTTTAATGGTGCTTGTTATTAGTAATTCCTTGAGGGGGGGAGGGTGCAGTGTGTACAGTTTAATAATGATGTCAGTGAGTCTTACAAGAAAGCACAATGGTTGTGAAAGTGAAGTGCAGCAATGCATAGCTGACCATTTGGAAAAAGCTCAGCTGCTATTGGAATAATAACTTTAGTTTTTATATTTGGATGTTTGTGTAATACAGTCACAATATAAAATCCAAACATGCATTATCATCATCCTATTAAAGCACTGTCCATGCATGTAGTACAGCAAGGTATTGCTACGATATAGTACAGTAAAGCCAAGTCTCCACTGAAGCCCCCATCCTGTGTGCTGTAATAACTCACTGTGGCTGTCCTTGTCACCTAGCCTGAAGATAAATATGTCATTCTTTATGGCCCCCATCAGAGTCCTGAACAGATTCATTTGAGAATAAAAACAGGAATCCCCCTTCCCAGTAAATCCATCAGGGTGATGAACAGTCATTTAAAGTGAGTGCACAACTGTTGATATTTGACTTCATGTGTTCAGTAATTCTATTTGAGAAGGTAAGTCCTGTACTGTACTTTTTGTAGAACAGAGAAAGTGAGCACACCAGTAAATTCTATAAATGTCAGAAAGAGTAGAAATGCATGTGACATTTTCCCAATCAAAAGTCAAAATCAAAAGATATGTCAAATATGTTGGCTGCCAAGCAGTTACCATATTGGGTACTCGGTAATACAAAAAAGGACGCAGAAAGTCTGACTCCCCGAAGAAAAGTTTGAAAACCATTGATGTGCAGTACTTAGCAATGATAAACCACCCCGACCACAGGCCTCAGGGTGTCCGCAGGTGCATTTTAGAGCCAAGCTCCAACAGATTGGCAGAACAGTGTGGTGTAGGCCATTTGGCACAGACTACAGTTCACTTGCTGCTCCATAGTGAGAGACTCCCTGACCTTATCCCTCACACTCTCCATATACTGTACATTATCGAAACATTTAAATCTTAACACATCCCACATTCCAGCTTTAAATGTTTAATGTCTTTAGCAAAGTTATTTATCAGTGATGTATTTTTAGTTTGTTTCAATGCATACAAAAGCTAAAATCCTGAAAATCACAATTTAACCAGTATTTGCTACAATCTGTTTTTTGAGACTCATAAGAAAAAAAAGAAAACCACATTAACAGTTTTTATTAATATTTGTGTATACTTTTAAAATTGTAAATTGTAAATGAAAGAGTAGTTGGTAGTACCACAATGCATTGGTAGGCTTTATCTTACTGTCTAAAATATTTTTCTGCCGCTTTCACACTGTCCCATCCAGCACCTTTTATGCTCCTTGCCACATTTGTTCAAAACAGAACCAACAACCCATTCCAATTGGTAAATTTGAATCAAGCTCAACTGTCAACAGCAATTTTGTTAGCAGTATATCAAAGCTTTAGAAACTTGAGAACATCCTACTGTATAACATGTTTCCACAAAACCCTGACCAGTGGCTGGCTAGTTTATAGGGGAATCAGTAGTGACACATCGATGTCATCAGCAAAGAACAGCCAACGGGCATCCTGGTGGCAGACTTGGCAAGGTCATACTAAGAACTTTGTGGGTTTTAATTAATTTTTCTAACTTTTCAGAATGTCCTTGTTCTCTTTCTGTCTCGCTTTTCTAATCTTGCCAGCCTTTTTGCAACTGCTCATTTAAAGTACAAAAAACAGCCAAAGAGAGACAGTAAGGGCAGACAGGGAGGACTAAGACAGGTGGTTGACTAAGATTGCACCAAATAGACAAACTGGCTGGCATTCTGGTGTATCTGCAGTAAGTTAGAAAGGTAGAGGAGAGAGATTTCTCCTCTCCTGTCTGCACTGCGCTTACCTATCCCTCTCACCTTGCAGTCTCTCTTTATCACTAAATCGTTCTCTATCTCTTTCTAACTCTCTCTTTAACTCCTTTTCACTCACGTTCACCCTCCTGTCAATTCTGGTCCTCTTTCAATCTCCTCACCCGCTCTCCCTCTCTAATACTCTGATAACTACTCTCTCTGCACCTCATTCTCTCCCTGAACACTCTCTCTAGCATTTACTAAGCAACCCTAGTGACTGCTGGTCTGTAAAATGGCCATATGAGGGAGAAAGAGCAGGAGAGAAAACGTCTGAGAGAGAGGTGTTAGATTCTTGACAGCAGGGTCTCCCATTATCTCTGTAATCTGGTGATAATTAGAATTAGTGCTCGGGCACCCCCAGGGCGAGACTTTCAATACCTCACAATGTCTGTAAAGGACCTGGAGGTACACTCCCAAAACACACACACTCTATAAACGCCCACAGAAAATCCTTGACCTAACCCCGCTCTGTACACCTCACACACCCTCAAACCCCGTCTTTCCCAGTGCCAACTATTAAAATATCAAAAACCCTAACACCACGTTCACCTCCAACCTCCAAATGCACACAGTCACTGCCTCAACCCATGTACACACACGCACACACACCACAGTCCCGAACCACCACCCCCACTTCACCCCTCTTCCTCGCCCCTGGGCGGTGCGCAGCTGAAGGTAACAGTGGGTCGCTGGTGTTGGTGGTGTGGAGCTGAGCTTTCACTGCCCATTAATCTGCAGCTAATTAGAATGCTCAATAGACTCCTAAAAGAGATGTTAGCTGCCTAATTATGCTATCAGCCAGCTAGCTCACTATTAAAGGGAATTTATAAGTGGATAGGAAGCAATGAAAACTTGAGGCTGAGAGAGCCTGAGCAGAGTAGGGCTCTAGTTTTCAGTGGCATCCTTGTCTATAGTATAGTTTACTTACAGATGATTTTTAAAGTGCCAGTGGCATGTGCATTGCCAGTTTCATTGATGCCATAAAAAATTCATAAATTTAGGTGAGTGTCAGCTTATGAATTGGATCACGGTAGAACATGATGCCTGTGACCAAAACTGCACAGTATCATTTTTTTTTGTTCCAGGGTAGATATTGAATGCTGCAGAATGGCTAGCACTTATTTTCAGTTTATGTTAAGCTATTTTTGTGAAAAACAAACTTGGATGAAACATGTCCTCTCACCTTCATTTGACCAACTTTTCAAGAATGGAGAAAAAGTCTTTGTAACGAAGATTTTCAGAATTATACAGGAGGCGTCTTGCCCTGGTGGCATGGCTCCATCCCCACAAGCAAAATGTCTACTTTTGTTGCATGCAAAAAGCAAAGTCAAAAAAAACAAAAAAAAACAAGGCCAATCACACAGAATTCACCATAGAACGAAATGGTTGTTGATACTCAAGGTGTGGTCGGCGGGTAGAGGCCTGGCCACAGCCTTTAACAACTGTCGTCTGCCATGAAATGTTGTTTTGGTGTCAGTCACAGCCACTGTGACCCCTGCTGCCTCAACACAATACCTCCAGTACCCCCCAACCCAGTGTGCAGCTCATTCACTGAGCCTCAACGCACATTCCAACCATTCACTTCCCCTGGAGACTCTCTTTTCCCCCATCTCTCTCCCTCTCGCTCTCTCTCTCTCACCCCGTCACTCGCCCTCTGTTTCTTTCGCTCTGTGTCTCTCCTCCTCCGTTTCCATCTCATGCACTGGTTTAGAGTAGAGCCGCACACAACACGGCAGCAAAGATCAGTACAAGCCAGTACAGACCAAAGCACTTTAAATAGAACATTAAATGAAGGAAGAGAGCTGACTATAAGGAAAGCAAACACATAACACAGACCATGAAAGTCTGGTGCGGTAAAACTCTGTCCTTTTATTTACTATATTTTTATAAAAGGAATGTTGACTGAAAACTATACATATGCAAAACAATAATTGGTTCCTTAACCAAAACAAACTTCTTCTTTAGGGATGCTGTATTCATTTTTTGTTGCTGCCTTTCTTTGTAAAAGTGTAAAGGAAAAAAATACAACACAGTGATTCAAATGAAGAGAGTTCACCCCAATGATTGAACAACAGAGTGAAATTTTATCTGTTTAACGTTTGCTGGAGTTTTCAAAAATGGGAAAGGCATTTAGATGCACAAGTTAAACCTGTTTAATTGGTTTGAGGAGATAAACTTTACTTTCAAAAAGCCAGATTTAAGATTTGTAAAGTATAAATTATAAAGTACATTCAAATTGGATTTATTTGAATATATTACTTAGAAAATGACCAAAGCCATGTGGTAGATTTTTATAAAAAACGGTTTAGGTACAACTTCAAATTGTAAACGTTTAATGAATCTCTAACTATATTACACATGCAATTCCATAGTAAACGTACCTATACCCTATAATAAAATCCTATAATCCTATAATAAAAGCATTATACAATTGGACATATATTTTCCCAGCAATCGTGTGTGGTTTCCAGAAATGGAAGGGGAAAAAATGCAAATCGATACAAACCATGTTTGTAAAGAGGCCCATTAAAGCAATTTTCAATGTCCAACAGACAATCAATTTACATGTTTGAAGATTCAAGTGCTGACCTAAACTAAAGTATGTCCAGGGAAGAGCAGGTTACTATTGATTTACTCCTAGATGAGCATGATGCCTTGTATTTTTCTCTGTGGGTTGTCGTATAATGTGGACTCAAATTGACAAACTGGCTCTTTAGTCAGGGCGGACAGTGCTTTCTTTATTATGTAGATTTAGCGTTAAACTAAATGAAACATAAATGAAGAGATAACGTAAACACTGAGCTAATGACCAGCAGCATTCACTGTCTCTGCCTAGCAGAATTTCTGAATGTTTTCTCAAGTAGGCAATGCACTGTAGAAGAAGTAACATAAAAATAAAAGGATATGTTAAGATTTTATCACTTCTTTTGAAGAAATGTATTAATCGCTCCATGTACAGCTACCTGTAAACTATTCTAAGTTAGGTGTTGTACTACTTACAAAAATATCACAATATGCCACAAATTACATCCTTTAGTTCATGTGGGAAATTATGCAACGAAAAAAACTAAAGGCTTTGCTAAAGACAACATGTCGACTACATTCATCAGTACTGATTACAAAGTCTTTCATTACGCGGCTGCATTTAACAACAGTGATGAACAGGAAACAAAGACCTTAACCCACTGACTGTCCGTCCATTTAGAAACATACTTTTCTCTCCGTCTTTCGGTGTCTCTCTCTCGCTGTTGTTTGGAGATCGATAGAGTCACCTTGGTTAGCTATTTGTAGCCTTGCGGTTGGTAGGGTTATGTGTGTGTGGGAGAGAGTGCTCCTGAGCGAGGGGTGGGGTGGGCTGGTGTGTGTCTGTGTGCATGCATGTACAGGAGAAAGAGCACACAGGGTGTGAAGAAAGCCATGGGGATCAGCATTTGCTACAGAGTCCTTTTTGCTCCTCTTTAAACTTGATCAAAGGCAATAGTAGTTGAAACCTATTAAGCACGTCCCTCTCAAATGTGCTGGATAAGAACTCTGCATATTCAGAGGGGGCCCATATTCAAAAAGCCACAGCCATTGAAACCTAAATGTATAGTTTTTTGAAAACATTAATGCCTAATAGTAAAAAAAGGGGAAAATAAAGAAGAAAGTTTTCTGAAGGGTTAAAGGCCTGAATTCAAAGACACACCTTTGAAATCTTGAACGGCTTGATCCACACTTGCTAACTGGTTTATTAAAATCACCACAGCTATTGGATGTGGTTGTCTGAGCTTATAAAAATACAATTTCAACTTCAGGGAAATGATTTTGATGGCTTTTCAGTCACATTTGTATACAGTCCACCAGATGCAGGCTTTCTTTTGAGAGTTTTTTTTTTTTTTTCCTGGTCTGCACTTTATATTGTTGAAACTTAATCACATTTCCCCTGATTTCCTTTCTCTGTTAGAAGGCCCAAATTCATTTTGTCCAAAAATAAAAACTTGATGTGATGGTGTGTGAAATATGTTATAAATATGTTAATTCTTATATGTTGGGATTTCTGACAATAAAGAGTATACATTTGTTTTAAACAATCATCAGCCTTACACATTAAATATGAATCAAATACATATCTTGTCAAACACAAATAATATAATAAAACATTTTTTTAGTATGTGAAGTGTATAGTATTTACGTACTGCAATAAAAAGCATCATGAACTTCTGTATTAAGCTATGTCAAGGGTCAAGCGGTCTGTACAGTAAAGATTGTGGAGTGGTTTGCGGATGAAAATGATACATGTATTATGACTTAAATGACAGATTATGAATGGGCGAGCGGATGTTATGTGGAGGACTAAACAGCGAGTGAAGAGGTGAGGGGAGTTCCTCGTGCCACTTATAGCTGGTGTGACTGGTTTCTCCGTGTCTCGAACAGTCCTCCAGAGGGATGAATTAGAATAAACATATATAATCAGATAATTAGGCATTCACCACAGATCTCCACATACACACACACACACACACACACACACACACACACACACACACACACACATACACACACACACTTTCAGTTGCGTGCCTCGGGCTGGGAAAGCCAATGAAAGCAGATTAGCAGATGTTTAAAGACAGTAGTGAGGACTGGGGCTTGTGTGTTTATTTTTGTGTAATGTTTAAATTTTAAATTTAAAGTTAGATTTTTTTTTAAATTTATTTCAAATTGAAAGAGTATTTTTAAAAGTGAGATGTAAAGTGTTTTATATGGATACTATTTTTGTCCATCTAACAGAAAGACGAACATTAAGAACATACATTTTGCTGACGGGCTTTACATCAAGCTTTAGATAAACTCGTTTTAGCACACCACAAATTATGAATGTCAGCTACTCGTTCATTTTGAGAGAAACTCTGATCAAGACAGAGGCCATCCTTCCATCAGCAGCAGGAAAGTAGTGCATGATGTTGCCCTTGCTCATCCCACCCTGTCAAATTAATTAGTACCCATCATTAATTTGGTACCAAAACTGGCTGTGACCTGCTAATCCAGCTCCACATTGGTATCAAATCAGCCGTGTATACCTGTCAGATAAATTCTCATATCCTGTCCCATTTCTTATTCAGGAAATCTGTCAGCCTTACCCCTTCTCCCCACAATGAAAACAATCAACCAGGAAGGATTCACATTTGACAGTTATGACAAAGCAGAGGGGGGCTTGTTCTGTTTCAAGGTGGAATGACTGCACCCCCTAAAGGATTTAGGAGGAATTTCACAGCAGCTTCACTACACCTCTAACCCCCCGTCCACCCCACCTCCACCACCAAGCCACCAGACAGTCACACAGAGAGGGAGAGGGAGAAGACAGAGGGGTGTTCGTGCCACCAACATCATCCTCTCCACCAGCCTGCTCTCATTGCCGGGGTGCTTATGATCCATTTTCCCCCAGATATGAGAAAGTTGCTCGCTCAGAGGAAGAAAGCAGTCAATCAATGCTACTGAAATAGCCCCACTCCATTAGCAGGCGGTAACAGGAGCTGTGCCCTTGCTTAGGGGACTTTGGCTCAGGCGGCTCCAGGCCCCGAGTCTCTCTCTCCTGTCTTTGACTTACTGACTCTCTTTCTCTGCCTCCCCCATCTCTCCCACCCTCCCAAACTAAAACCAGATCCAGACAGTTTTACAGATATTATGGCATATCTTCCAACAGCTCTCTCATTTCCGCCTCTTTATTTCCTTTTACCTCAACACCCGCCGCAACAGTGCACCTTGTGTCATTTTAAGAGCCTGTTTGTGCCCCCATCTACACATCCTTGTCTTTGTCTTGCCAAGTCAGCCAGGCAGTCGGTCAGTCAGCCAGTGCCCTGTTTGCCTGCCTGGCCCTGCTGTCTGTCTCTAAAGACCTCTAATTGTATTAAAAGTACTCCCCTCTGCAGGCCCTTACACCCCGATCTTTGTGTCGCCGAAAGCTGATACCTCAAAGCTCCTTTTGTTTTATAAGGGGAAAATCGTTTGGGAGTAGACTCTGGGATCTCCACCTGGCGTGCATGCCTCTCTCAACTGCAGATTATTACAAGGAACATCTGCTCGGGGGTCACCAGCAGTGTCAGTTGGCATAAAAAGATAGGCAGCATGGATCATCTTCACTTAAGCCCTGCATCCTCCTCCGTTTGAAGTGTACAGGACGAATGGTTTCATCCCGAGGAGGAAGCAAAAAAGAGAAAGTTTGAATATGTTCAAAAAGTCATACAGGATGAGATTAATTATTTGTGTTAAGGTTCGGGTTTATGGTTGGATTAGTGTTAATCCTCTAATGTGGATTTGTAGCAAAAGAGAAGAACACAACATCAAGTGGAATTAAAAAAAGACTTTGGTGTGATTGAAGCTGTATAAACACTATCACCAGGGAGTAGTGTATAGAAGGCCTAAATGTTGAAAAATCCTGTCGTGTTACAGATTGTGAAAATTTTATTTTGTTTCCTTTTCAATGTCATCATCGAATAAAACTGATGAAGAGCAATGAAACCGTGTTAATATCAGGGATGTGCACACTCTCTGACATCTACCGGTCTCATATTCAATGCTGTCTTTCCTCAGGCACATACACCCCACCCAAACCCCCGCCTTCATCCCCCACCCCCGCCTCGCCTGTCCTGTCCTAACCCAAACTCAGCTGGGCGGCACAGAGATCGTAGCTGTGTGTAACGCTGTGTCAGGTGCTATTAGAGGCTGTTAGGTGGCAGCCTCCATCACTCTCTGCCTCTCCGTGTCCACTCCAGGGGTGAGGCAGTGCAATTGCCTTACATACACACGCGCCACAGTGCAGTGACAGGAAGGCCTGATTGGCAGTGACACGACCATGTTGCAGAGGGATGGTACAGAAAGAGAGAGAGAGAGAGAGAGAGAGAGAGAGAGAGGGGGGGGGGACCCAGGTGGTGTCGGAGCAGCTCCACAGGGTGTTATTCTATCTATACAGCAGGACTTCAAGAGCTGATGGGAGAATCAGTGTGTGTGTGTGTGTGTGTGTGTATGTGTGTGTGTGTGTGTGTGTGTGTGTGTGTGTGTGTGTGTGTGTGTGTGTGTGTGGTGTGTCCCAGGTGCTAGCATGACCACTTCCCCAGGTGCTCTGTTGGGACATATTAAATATACTGTACAATGGCAGAGACAGCCCCCGATGAGACTGGATGGACTGGTTGGGGAAATGGTGGTCTAAAACAAGCGTCAGAGTGAAGGATGTACTTGCCTATCTGGTAGAAAGCTCAAAAAAGCTAGTAGATACTTCGTTATTGTGTTAGAAAGGCTATTATTGTGAATTCATGACTGAATATTTTTTACAGTGCATTTGACAACCATAGGGAGTATAGTATATATTTACTTTAGTTAGGTGTACATAGATAGTATAATAGTTAACAAATATGGTTCTAGCACCTCATCTACATAACCCAAATAAGTCATCATGATATTAAGATGATAGCATTAAGCTAAAGACAGATGCCATGCTCACTTATTATACTTTATTATATCCAGAAGCTCTTATTATCTAAGTGGATTTTTTTTACATCTAGCTGCTAACTGCTGTGGAGAATGCTACAGTAAAACAGCCATCTGCATGACAGAAACCAGCGCTCCCTGCTTTGTGATAAAGAAAAATGAAAGGTTCAAGAGAGGAGTGAGCATTAAGGCCCCCCAGTAGGGCTGCCCTTGTCTTGCCTGATCCAATGTGTTGAAAAGTGACGGCTGCTCTTTGGCAAGATGTCTCTCGTTTGTTTCAGCTGTTGCTCGGCTTTCTTATTGCCTCCATCTGCTCCGTGTCTCCACCTTGGACTTCCTGCGATATTATTAAACAAGTGTGGCTATTGATTTCCTGGGTCATTTGATATCTCCATATCATGGGTCATGAATGACCTACTGTGTATTAGCGTTCACCCTTTTGATTATTTAATTGCCCAAAATGCTACTTTTAATTAAAGGCTGTAAAGGTTCACTAAAATGGAATCACCTATGTCATGATTTTTTGCAAGCAAGCGGTGATTCAGTCTTCTGCAATAAAATGCAGGCCATATTCCAGATTAACTGTGGAAAGGTTGAAATGCTCCCACTGGTGTTATTTCTTTGACTTTTATTCCTATTCTGGGTATAATATCAAGGGTGGTATAGTGCAGCACAGCTGACTCTATGCAAATGTAAGTATTATTTAATCATTGGATAATTTTCCTAAATGTACCGTCATTATGGTGTTTGTTATGTCGTTTTTTATGAGTTGTGTATGTGTTATGTGCATGTTAAGTGCTGGAAATTCTGCACAAATGTGTCCAGAGTTAAACTGAAAATGTATCTAATCGCCACTATATCTGCCCACTTCACATTATAGATAATTCCTTATTGAGTCATCTCTTTTTCAACTTTTGCTTCTTCATTATTCTTTCCCAAACTGCATTCGGATAACACAAGTCACAAAATGAGACACCCCTTCACCAGTATTCCTGCCATTGCTTTTACAGACATTGTGTATTGTACTGCATGTTTCTCAGGTCACCAACAAATAGGATCCATCACACAATAATACCTATACAAGTAATTGCCTTTCTTCAGGCTATTAGGCCCCGAGGTCCTCTTGTCCACCGAAAGCTTTGCTCATAAACTCCTGATTCTAAAATTTGATATTGTGGAGACCCCGCTATTGTTGCTCGTACCAAAGCCTGGCTGATACTGTGTTAGCGCCAGGGCTAAATCTCATGTTCTTCACATTGTATCTCATAACTCCGTTAGCTGTTCAAAAACACAAGATGTTTTCACAACGCTCAGAGGGAAATGACTCATGACTCAACTTTGACAAGGAAAAATTATGACATAAACAACTTATGAATAATTTCTCCAAATACACAACAATTGTTACGCTACTGTATTTCTAACACTATTGACCTCTCATCCAAAAACATTTCCTTCATCTGCCCTTAAATTGTCAACAAGAAAAAATATGCTTTGGGCCATCAACAACCATTTTGCTACCCCCCACTTAAAAATGTCCCAACCACAAAGAAGGAACTCCAACAAACAATAAACACAATTTAACAGTAATGCTCAGTGTAATTTTTAGAATCAGACAGTGTGGTTTGTCATTTCTTATTTGATTGAGTCTTAGTAAACAACATTACGACCTTTGCTTATGTTGCTTTGTTGCCTCTGGCTATCTGCCAAATGCAGGCAACAAATCAGGACTTATTTCATAAATGTATTTGCCCAGCCTATTGCATTGGACAGAGGAAGATCAGATTTATTCAGGTATATGTGCACCACTCACTCACTACAGACAGCCATGTTCATGTTTATCACTAACATAGTAACATTGACTATACACAATTTTGTCCCAGAATTGTACATATTTCTTTCAGTTCAAACCATGTTGATACTAATGAAAGCATGTTGACCGAGGATAGGCAACCTACTAATTAGGCATATTTCCTACTTAATATATACAGCTCAATATCACCAAATGGTCCTTATACCTAGGAAGCAGCGGAGTGTGTTTACATGGCTAGTGCTCTTTGAAAGGGACAGACTTTATTAGTGTTTGTTTGTCCCTTGCCTTGAACATCCCAGCAAATGACAAGGGAGTTCATTTTCTAACATCTTTGAGATGAACATGAAAGAACCTTCTGGTAATTAGGATATAGTGATTAGTGATTGTCAGTATCATAGCTTCTTCAGTGTTAATCAAATAAATAAAAAATATACCCTGGGTATATCCAGGGTGCTATTCCCACTAGAGCATGGTGTTGTAGATTCTGAAATGTCTATGTGGATGGAATCCTGAAGCACAACAAAGTTTTGCTAAATTAATGAGTACATGGTGCATAATTACCCTGTATCTAAAGCAGTGGTGTGTAATGATGAAGCCACATGCTGTCCTCTATTATATAAGAATGATATATGAAAAGGTATGTTCAGTTTGGTCGGATTTAATAAATCTTACTGTACAGTGGCAGTCATTCAAAACCACAAAGAAGGTGAAAAGTGAATGTTTATTTATTCACACAAATTAAAATTATTATTAACAATATTATATATATCTGCATGCTAGCGCTTTCGTAGCTTGTTCAAGATTCAAGATACTGTATTGTCATTGTATGAACACAATGAAATTATGTTGGTGGCAATCAGTGCAGCAGCAGTAAATAAATAATAAAACCAAGATAGAAAAACACACATAAAAGAAAGGCATTGCACATAGTACTCATATGATCATTTGCAGCTTTTTTTTGTTTTTTTTAAGAGTTTTAGTGCTTTCATGACAGTAGTCCTTAGTCCTTACCTTATGGCCTACATATTTTCAAAGACTTTCAATCAAGCACCATGAGGCAAATAAGAAGAGGTAAACAGATCTATGCTGGCCAGATAGAATGGAACAAACACACACCCAAACACACACAATGCAGTACGCAAAAATCATTGCTAATTATTTCAAGCAACACACTGATCAATCCTTCATAACGTAACATCATTCCCCATGTAGGTTCTCAGCTACAATCTGATTCCAGTAATGTTTTTAAGGCTCTCATGCCGTTAACTTTTCTATCGGCTTTATGGATTTTACTGCACTGGAAAAGAAAGGAGTGTATTATAGCCCATCTGATTAGATTGACAAAATATTCAATAAAACGCTTGTTAAAAGTAATCTAATAAGAAGCCCTGCAATGTTACCCAATGATCCAAACTAGCCTTATTGTTGAGCCTGCATACTGTATGTCGTTCGCTGTTGGACTTAATTTTATTTGAATCGGACAGAGTTTTAAATTCCAAAAAGAGAACTAAATCCTTTCCTTCCTTTTCATGAGTTTTTTATAAGACAAAAGCAGGTAGGGGTATTAACACCTCTTGAAAATGTGCACTTCTGCACGTTTATGAACCCCGGAGCTTCCCCCAGCCTGGATTTCTAGGAGGTGAAAGGTTCCAAATCCCTCTTTAGATGGGTTGATCTGCTCAGGCCCATTATGCCCCTTCACTGTGACAGACTGGAAGCCGAGAGGCAGTCCGGGCTGAACAAAGATAAAGGAGGAATTAAAGAGGAAACCCAAACTCAACTTCAGCATTTGTATAACTTACCCTATCTTACACCTAAGCATTAGGACAATTCAGTTTGTATTCCCTGCTTAATGCCTTGTTTCTCATCGTCCTTCAAACTACTGCTCTAAAACCCTCCTCGCTAAAATGTCAGCAAATCATTCGGAGATTGCAGATGAAAAAGTTTTTGCAGAACTGGAGAACTGACTATTCTTCATTGGCATAATCCCTCTAGGGACTCATTCAGATACATTTTATAGTCCCTCCATTGTTAAATAAAAGACGAATGTAATGTTAGGAAGAATTACTCTTACATTGACACATTGACCAACAAGTAAACAAGCAATGTTTTGTTTACAATTCTAACTGGATTATGGCAGCACTGTCCAGTCCACTTTATCCAGTATAGGAGAAAGAGTGTATCGCATGACTGTAAGCTGACTGGGCTGAGGGCAACAACTAAGTCCCCGTAGAGAAAGCTGAGATTGACTGTTGGGGCACCTGGGACACAACTCATCCCCCGAAGCAGTTGATCACAACACAAATGACAAATAATTGACTGGATGATGGATGATGAGATTAGATTTATGGGTTTAAACAAGGTCAAACATCTCACTCCCACCTGCTAAACCACAACACTGTTCCAAACGATGGAATCAGAATTATGGTTATGTGCATGATAATTCTCCCATCGTGGCCTTGGGAAGGTTGTTAAGGACTTGTGTGATATCCAATAGGTGTTGGGTTTACCAGCTGAGCCCAGTGGGTCAAAATACAAGGTCAGAGGAACAAGATGAGGGATCCATTTACTGCTACTGGGGTTGGGGCAAAGGAAGTGGTTAGCTATCTTGGTCTACGTCATGGCTGTGTTTTGTATTCTTTATTGCTGAGAGAGACTGATATATACTGAATGTCCAGTGATCCTAATATGATGCCCACACTGAAATGAATTGTAAACTGAACAATGCATGCCCATTGTGTTCCTGGGTCTCTTAATTAGTATAGCAAAATTAAAGACAACACTCTAAACATTATCAATCATAATTCCTAACGGAGCTGTAAATCCAACATTTCCTTTAAAGTTGGATTTGGAGATACATGGTTTTAGGACATTTATGAGTGATCCCATACGTCATGTTCTGACATCAGACACCTGCAATGCCATAGATCAGCATAGCTCAACATTTACACTGGCTCTTATTAAGTAATCATTTCCATTGGTCCTTAGTAATCAAGGCAATACAGTGAAGCTTTACTATAAAACCCTAACATAAGATTCCTTCAGCGGCACACTGAATTGTAGATAGTGTACAATAAGACCTTATATACAGCTCTCATTCTATATGGTGGGCAATTTGTGATTACAAGTGTGACGTCTACTCAAATGTTCTTCATGGTTTTGCATTTTAACATTTGAAGCAATATCTACATTTAATTTATTTATAAAGGCAATTTTCACTGCTGATATAAAACCTTCACTTCAAATGGGCATTGTTTACCGTAAATTCACCTTCCTCCGAATAGATCAATCATTTGGTCATGAACACTACACTTGAGTCAAATAATGAAGGCCAACCTTTCTTATACAGGGTATTTTTTCCAGGACAAAATGGAGCTTGCAGTGCTGTTTACTTTGCCGTTAACTCATGAAGAATAAATTACCCACTTTAGAGGTTTCCAAGTTCACTACCGGTGTGAGAAAAGCGGGAGAAGTTTACTATTTATAGAAGGTAAGTGGTTAACTTTTATATGCACTTTGGTAGTTTTTGCACAGTTCGTCTCCTTCATCCTCCATGGCTCGAGGACAAGGGAGCAGTTAACTGTTCAGAGCCAATAAAATTGTTATTGCTGCTATCTTTAACATGCTGTGAATGAGACGAGCCTAAAACAAACTACAGACTGCAGCAGAAGAATGATTAACTCTTGTATTTATAATGCTCACTGTTTAAAGCAGCCAACCATATTTTTCCAAATGGTTGAATTTTATTTACAAGACATAAATTTCCTAAATCCTTGCCAATATATCCACTGTCAGCCACAGGATGAGATATATGTGTTCTTTTCTTTTTAAAATAACTGATTTCATATTGAGCACTAATGTATCATCAATTGGAATGAAATAATGAACAAAAAGTAAAGCCTTGACGCCACTATCTTTTGTACTGCTGCTTTTTTAACAAATGTACCTAATTGTAGTTAGATATTAATAAGTCCCTGATTTAAAGGGCTAGAATGGAAACTAGCAGAACTTTCGATCTTAGATCTGTGGCTGAAATGAATGGATTAATGAATGAGACCATTATGTACGCACAGAGAGTACATGCATACACACAAACTATTTTATAGGCTTTTGTGTTCAATCGCACAATTTGTTACCAATCCAACCAAACATGTATTATACATGATACCTGATACTACATTTATTTCCAAACAATTTCAATAAAAGTCCTTCATTGCTGGAGCAAGCAAAACAAATGGAATGCATATAATAGAGTTACATCAATCAGTCCATATGTTTACCTTTATGTTATGTTTATGAGTATCCAGTGAATGAATACTCTGCTGTAGACAGGTCATTACTTAAATAGCCAATGCATACACTTTGCTTTTTGAGAATAATTTATCTAAGATCAAAATAAATCAATGCATATTTAGAGAACATATGTTACTAGATTTGGACAAGCTGCAAAGCCCAGCTCCATTAATAAATTGAGAAATGTGAGGATTCATTACCGTATGGATTTCGAGAGCACATCCATGCAAATGACAAAGAAATGCAAATGCATAGGCATCATCAAGCAGAGTGCTCAAAATAGATTGCCACGAGGTAATCACAGGGCCCACCACAAACATTTCCACTGGACTATGCTGGCCTATCAATTCAAAAATCATAATGTCCAATGTCTTAAACGTGGGCATACATTATGTCATGGAATATCTATTTGATTTAGTTGTTGATCTACAGCTACAGAGGTAAGGAGTACCCGCTTTCTCTGACAAATGGCATTTTAACTTCTAAGTGAAGATCTGAAATTGCTCTCCTTAATTGCCCTTTAAGACTGCAGTACCAATTATTAATCAATGGGTGTCAAGGGAGCCAGGACCACCCTATATTTAAAGCAATGAATTGCTGAATTATATTCATATTTATTCTAAGTAGGTCTTCATTGTAATTGGCATGTTATTAGGCTGATGGCTTTTAGTCTGTATCAAAGTAATTCAATTAAAAAAGTGAAATATAGATCTGTCTGGGATAAACAAACAAGCCAGCTGTAATATGACAGAAATGCAGTGAATGGTCTGGTTAAGTAGCTCATTATTTTTGCCCTTCCTTGAGGAAAATAGCTGCTTCAGGAGTATAGGCCCGGTTTCCATTGTAGCAGCCGGGGACTATGGAAGCACCTCATCAATCCACTTATCCCTGTTCCGTTGGTTGGATAATCTGAGAGTCTGACACTAATGGTGAGGTTGCCTCACGACTGAGAAAATATACAGAGGAGCCAGCTGAACCCCCTCCTCAGTTCTCTTCCTCTCTCGTCTTTAGACACACTCTGTCCCTCTCGCACACACACACTTACAGACAAACATGTAGTGCATACTCCGTCTCTCCCTCTCTTTTCCAATGTTCAGTCAAGAGGGTAATCCTAAGCTCCTTTACTTATCTCAGGGAGGAATTTCCAGCATTAGTCATGATAAGACACAGGTCCTCACTGATAAAGTGAAGGAAAAGCTCTCCAAAGCTAACTAAGGAGGAGATACTTACGGAATGCAGTTTCTGCAAGAAACCTGCTGAATTTAGACGAAAGGCTATTGTCTATATTGCTTTAAAAGGACACCACAAGTCCTTGATGTGTATTTTTGCTTAGGCAAATATTCAGTACATTGGTACTTTGGTTTGATAATATTGATGTATAAATTATACTATTTTGAATGTCACGATCCCAAAAAGAAGTTGCAGTACGTACAATGCCTGCAGCCAGTTCCATCCAGTACATGGTGTCCTACAACAGATTCACAGTCTGGTCAGTCATCAGGTTTGTTGCCAAACTAAAATCAAGCAATGTTTGGCTTCCTTTTAGACTTTGCTGTGTAACTTCAGTAACATAGACAACTCAGACATCATGATTCAAACTATTATTATGTAGAGATGAGCCTCCTGTTTGCTGAAACAGTGGCATTTACTTTGGTAAGAACTTGCAATACATTATGTTTTGCTACATATTATTGGGGGGTTTTGCAGGTCAAAGTGATTTACACCTTCGGAGAGAGTTTGAGGCTCATGTGAGGGTGGAGCGGAGGTATGGGAGGAGGGGTTGTGGAGTGTAAAGATTTATCATTTCTATGAACTTTTTACAAGCGCCATGCCTTATCCAGAAACAACAACACAGGTATTTAACCTGTTCCTTGTCAAGGCCTGCCTGGAAAACCTCCATTCTTCTTCAGGGAGTAGGTGGACATTTGTTTATTTTCAACTTTGGCTAATTGACCAAACTATCTTTACAATTTTCCAGTCGTGCCACTAGAAGTACATGACTGAAATGAACATTCTACATCACAGAAACAGCATCTGACGGATGGCGTGGGTTCATGTGGAGGTTAGGGCCTATGAGCGTGGAGAAACTAAAACAGTGGGCCTTACATGGCCCCCCTCTGCACCCTGAATCCTGTGTTAAAGAAAGCAGCTCTGTCACATTAATCTTGGAAGCAAACTTGCAAAGCAATTTGTTGAAGGTCAGCAGAATATCTGATAAAAGTGTAGTCTTGTTAAGCATCCATCACGGGCTGATTCGGATTTTGAGCAAAGATGTAGTGACAAAAATACACAATGGGTTCAGGGTAATGGGTTTAGGCAGGGATATTGGTTTGGGTAATACAGTTAATAGGTCCTTGGATCTGGGGGCTCTTTTAGGCAGATATGAGAAGCATCACCGGCTGTCATATTCTCCGATGAGAGAATGCATTAGAGCAAACTCTATTTAGTAAAAGACAATTCAATTAGGGACTATTCAGAGACCCCGGATTATTTCCCTACGGGCATCCGCTCAGTCGAGGCAATATTCAGATTTCATTGTGTTTTCAAAGTGGAGAAATGTCAACGGCTGGCTCCTGCAGTGGTCGGGGGGGCCCTGTATGGACATTTATATTTCAACGGTCAAACAAATGAAGACAGAATTTTCTCAATACACCCCTAATGTACAGTAGCAATATTTTATGGATTGAGTGGCGGCATTTATCTTATGACACAGAGGCTTTATAGCTTGGTTTATGTTTGTCTATGAGCTAGAGAGTCCTCCTTTTTTATACATTCTCCTTTAAGAATAAAAAACATCATGGCAACAACAATGAACTAGAGGTTAATTATATATATTGCATATCAAATGATACATAAGTACATTAAAGCAATATTTGATACACATCTAATATTGTAATGTCAAATTGAACAAAATACTTTAGTATATCAACCCTGTCTGAGTAAGTTCCCATCAATATCTGCAAAAACAAGAACTGACCAATCAACAATTGACATATTTCCATTTATATGATTTACATTCTAAAAAATTACACAACATGTCAAGTTGGGATCAAACAAATATGCGGCACATATCATGTGTGACCATATAGTAAGTGATATATCCTCCATCATCAAGCATGGAAGTATATTTCTATGTCAAACACACATATGTTGCACATATCGTGTATGTCAGTGCACGGGCTATAGACTTTAACATTCTACTATGTCAGTACACTTAGGCATATGTCTACACTGTACACACATATGTTACACATATCTTCAGACGTCGAGACTACACCTGTCTCTACATGAAACCGGAGACCCATGCCTGCATCCAGGGGCTTTGCAGCGCACTGACAATGCAACTGGGTCACAGTTTGTCATAAATCCAACCTCCTAAGGATATTACACTAGAAACTGAGATGCCAGCAAATCAATTCACAGTTTGGAAGTAGGCTCATAAAGCGTCTTTACTAGCTCATCTAAATCCAATCAGCATGATTCCTATGTAAACAGAGACGTACAGTATTTCATGCAAAGCTACCTCCTGCAGATGACATTGCAACAGGGGTGTGTCACATAAACAAGTAGGCAATTGTTTAACATTAGCAAATGTCAATCTAATGGTTTCATCATGTTCTGGGATGCCGGTTTGCAAGTTTGCTGTTTTGACAGTTGTTACCTTTATTTTGACCGAATACTGACAGATCTTAGGGAGCACTGGAGACCCGACAACTTCTTGGGAAACATAAAACTTCACAGTCTCTGTGCAATTAATGAAGCGCTTGAAGAGTTCTTCCTTGAGCGAGGAAAGGGCAGACAATTTTACCAGTGGAAAGAAAGCAAGAGAGATGTCTCAGTAGATTAATTCGTCGTAGTCGCAACGGTGTTATTACCAGGAACAGCTCTAGGATTTCTATTTCACCATGAGACCGCGTTGATAAAGTGCTCAGAGCTCTGGACATGAATTTACCCGTGCAACACAAGTTGGGCAGATTTCTACTGTGTACATTAGATATCTCCTCTGCAGACATATTGAATGACGAAAGACATGACATGATAGTGGCAGGCTACTAAGATTTATTCTGAAATCCAACCATATCAAATAACTGCTTTGAGAACAGTAAACTAAGTTCCTGACTCCAACTGACATTCACATTTAATCCACCACTGAATCATGTCCTTCCTGCAGCTACACTCTACACAAATGCAATGAATGCATTTAGACACCAGGTCAAATAACATTCAATTCATAATTTTTTTCATTGTTATACACATGCAAGCTAAATCATTATCAGCACACTGGTGACCGTCCGTCTGTGAGGTGTATGATGTTAAAAAATGCTGGCACTTCTATTCTTTAACTCTCAATGACAGAAGGGACCTTGGTAACGAAGAGCAAATGTCCGTATTCGCATGTAGAACAAAGGAGCTTGATAGCTGCACAATGCTTAGGCCAGTATTTCCACCGCCGCTCGTCTCAGCGGGGTTAGCATTTTGCCTCCGACTGATTGGCTGGTCACTGCCCTTCTCACCGACTGCGTGGACATCAACTTGTCAGAAGAAGAAAAAAGAACAACTTTGACAATGTCCTTTCTTTTTCCACTTGCCACACAGATCTTTGCTTGGCTGTGGCAAAGTTTGACTGAACCTTTTGTCTGGGGGAGTTGGGGAGAGAGAGAGACACAAAGTGAGAGAGAGAGAGAGAGAGAGAGAGAGAGAGAGAGAGAGAGAGAGAGAGAGAGAGAGAGAAAAGGAGAGAAGAAGGGGGGAAAGGGGACACAACAGCGACCATATGTTCAATGTGACCCTCATTATTCTCAATTAGGGCAGCCATCCATGGAATGGTCTTGCTGATAACAGCCCATAACACCTTCAGTAGAATGGAGCAATATCTTCCAGTGGCACGATGGACGAGCAGGGTGGCGAGTGGGCGCGTGCATGTCAACATATTTGTGTGTGTATCTGAGTTTGTGTTCCCCAAGTAAGTGTGCACAGACACCTTTTGTAAACTTATATGCCATAGCGTGCACGCATATACTCATGCTTGTATGTGTGCATCCTTGCGCATGTGTGTGTGTGTGTGTGTGTGTGTGTGTGTGTGTGTGTGTGTGTGTATGTATATGAGATTTTGTGTGGGCTTTTGTGTGTTTGTGCATGTGTGAAAGGACCTGTGGCGAGGTGGGGCGGGTGGGCAAGCAGGCAGGCTTTGCCAGCTTCTGGAAGGCTTACGGGGGGTGTGCAGGGCCACAGCCCAGGTCCCCAGGACGTCTGGATGGATGAGTTGATGGAGAGTAATGGGGTCACATTGAGCATATGATGTAAAGGCTAACCTTATACCTAACTGTTAATGACATTATGAATCTGGCAGCGCAATTTCTCTTTTCCACTTAACGTATAACAAGAACAATATTTTGACTGGTGTGGGGGTAGGATGGTCGGGGAGTTGTGCGCTGGTCTAATGTCTTTGTTCCTCATCCCCAACACTGTCGTTCTCTGTATTCGTTATTAGTGCAATGCTGAGCTGAAGGTGACCGACGCAAGAAGCGAGTGAAGTCAGTGAGTTTTATAGACTCCTCTCGTTTCAGTTTCTAAATGAAAAAGAATTGATTCATTTGTCAAAGTGTATAACTTACATACTGTATTTATTCATAACCAGAAGTGCATGTATTTGCAATAAATTCTCATAAAACTGCATCTTATAAATAATATGAACGTCCTTTTTCGTTAACACTCAAAGTAAATTAACTTTCTTGCTGAAGTTAATGAATGAGGCTCGTCTTAGTCATTTATGACTATTTCCCCCCTGGCTTGGTTCCCAAGCTCTTACTGTAACCCAAGGAAGCAGTGACATCACCCTCATTCCTTCTTCCACTGAATTCAAAATGGCCCAGGTGATTAAGTTTCCTATAAAGAGATGGGAGTCAGTGCAAGGCCGCGGCATTGAGCAGGCTCATTGATTAAAACCAAGCGAGAGCCCTCAGCATACTGCAAGGGGCGGCAGCATCACTACTCGCAGTAACTGGTACACATCATTTGTATTTGATCTTGTCCTCCTTTGACTATTGTCACCATCAGCCTGCTTCTCTGTGGCAGCTGGTGCCCATAGACAGTTCTCCTGAGCATCAGTGATAGAAAGCGCAGGCATCATGACTCGTCTGCACGAGTCGGGTAATCTCATACGACAAGACTGCGGGTTCATATCAATTCTCTAGAACCCCGGTTTATCTTTTGATCATGATACAATCTACAAGTTATACTGTAGGTCATATACTATGCTAGTTTTTGTTCCTGTTGTTAACTAATGCCCACACATTTTCGGTATTTAGATTTTTTATGAATGAAAATGCAAGCTACATGCATGCTCTATAATTAAAACAAAATTGGGAGATTATGATATAGGTGGTCTAGAACATTAAAATTGTTGGTTTTTGTAAGGGTCTACCATTTCTGAAAATAAATGACTTGACCACCTACATAGCCCCAGAAAAGATGCAGTGCTTGCCGTGTGTTACATATCAGACTGGACGAGTCTGGTTTCCCAAGATGTGGTAAAATAAGCACAATGTCATGAAAAGCAAATGCATGATGAGTTGATTATGCAGTTGGGTGGGGTAGCTCTGACCTCAGTTCACTCTGAGCTCTCAGACTTTAAAGTTTCCACTAGTAGTTTGGGTTTTGATAATTTAACTATTTCCTAAACTTAAAATAAACCTCAACACATTGTTTCAGTTCAGTTGCCTAACCTTAACCAAAGTGACACATGATTTAACCAAACCACAGCTATTACCATAATCAAAAGGCCAGCCATACTGTAGCAACAGCTGTAAGCTTAATTACAGTCGTGTTACTGGAGTTCACTAAACATGACTGTTTCAAACCTTTTCATGCAAGAGACAGGAGAAAACTATCAAGAAATGTAATGAGTCTATGAGCTTGTGTTGATGTCCCAAAATTCCATGAGTCTGTATAGCACTGTATTATATATATATATTATTGCAGAAAGAAATGAAAACATCATACAAACAACTATAATCAAGCCACAACCTCCTCCTTCTGTGTACACCTAAAACAGAACAAGCCCATACAAGTTTGAAATTGATGAGTGCGCCACTACAAGTTCATGACTTTGACCTCCAGGGTATTTGATCCCTTGACACAGAGTTTATTTTTCTAAAGCTACAGCTTGATATTCCAGCACTTAATTTAAGAGTGCAGTTAAATCACAGAAGCCATAATATGTCAGGCGATCCCACGACTGGGGGTAAAAAGAGAGTGAAAATGGGGAGGGGGAGGGAGAGAAAACAGTAAGTAATGAAAAAGCTATGATTGCTTTTCTGTCCCTCCAAATGACAGTTAGCACCTCAATGACCTGCTCGGGGCAGGGCCATCTAGAAATGACACGCTAAGGCACAACGTCATCTAACAGGGTAGTTACAAAAATCAATACAAAACCCATTTCAAAGATGCTCGGCGAGCGGGTGTGTGTGAGACTGTGTGTGTGACAGAGAGGGAGAGAGAAGGACCTGCTGTTATGTTCATTTATTGAGTAGGCCTGAGGGGCAGAAAACAAACTTTTCTGATATACACATTACCTCGCAAGCAAAGGAATTCTGAAGGCTAAGCAATAACTGCATTCCCAGTCTATTACTTAAGTAATGAAGAGCCCCCTCCACAGAAGGGGGTCTTTCATTGCATGTCAAGTACGGCTTAATTCTAAACTCGCTGCCCCTAGCCCTATTCATTGTCACACTTTTAACTAAACTAGGTATTGGCCACTAGAAGAAGAATGACTCTTTGTCCGCTGGGGAATCGATATGCAGTCTCTGTGACATTTACAGAGAACACATGTAAACCAGCCGGGCCGGCCGTACGACTATCTTGTCTTGTTGGGATACTGGCAAACATCATCATATATTATCCCTTTTGATTTGTTGTCAATACCCAATCACGGCAAAGAGGCGCAGGTCTAGCGGAGCACAAAGACACTAAGGAGTGTAAAACAGACAAATGGGCAGGGGGGACATCAATCCGAAGGGCACGTCAGCCTGGCCCCCTGATGAAATAGGGTGCTGTGTCGACGGCTGAAATTTATAGACAGTAACATGTGAAAGTGCTCACTCCTGCAGCCCTGAGAGAGGTCAATAGCCTGATGCCTCTGTCCAAATGGGGATCTCATTAAGCCAGATCTTTCAACGAGTTTTTTTTCTCTCTCTCTGGAAACAATACAAAGCTAACGGCTGTTTGTTGTTTCAAACCAAATTACCTTCACTGGCTGTCCTCTCACGAATGCGTTACGTCTAATAGAAATTGATGCACATGCACGCCTTGAAATACTTGTGTGTTATGTTTCTTTCTTTATTCTTTCTTTTCTGCTTTCTCGTTAATTATGCTGTGTGAGTTGTACCATCTGCGTTATACCTTACCATATATCTTATGGGGATCATGTCAGATGTCATCATAGTGTTTTGACTGTGCTGTGTGAAAACCAAGCCAAAAACCATGGGACTCATTTGCAACACTTGAAAGGAACTTGGTTCAGCTCTGTGTGGAAATCCCACTCTAAAATTTGGAAGAGATACACACTACTGCAGGTGATTGAGAGGTAGGATTTTGGGTCAGCGGGGTGCTGGATTCAACAAGGATATTCCTTTGGAAACACAATCAAACAGAGCTTCTTTTTTTTTGTCAGCTACATTTCCTGTGAGAAGCACCGGTGCTCCAGAGATCCGATCAGTGTTTCAGCAGTACCGGTGCTATACTGTATGTGGTTCCAGTAAATTACATACAATATGAAAGGGCTCGGCTCTCGCTGATGGACCTCAAACAATCTAAGAGAAAACACAGGTACATTGTCCTGTCGCATACGCACACACACATATATGCACACAGAAACTTAATTTAATGTTGTCACTTCCTTCAAAGCCGTCAATGTCAAGAGAGACCACTGGCAATTCAAAGTAATCGGGAAGCCACGTAACAAAAATAAATTTGGGGCTTGACACGCTGTTGGGAAAGAATAGCAATCAGCGAATTTAATGCATTTCTGATGTATATTTAAGGCTTTGACACTAGGCCACAGATGTACATGTGTTGGGATTCTATTTTGCAAAAGATATGGTTGGTGATAACCTATTATGGGACATCGTCAGCTTCCCCACTGCCTCAGCCTCGAATAGGAAAAATTCCATCACTTGCTCTATCCAGGAGATGTAATATCGAAACAAATTATGGCTGGAATTGAAAAGTCACAAGCTTATTCCGTCTTGATCAAACCACTGCCAAGAGGCTAAGTGCAGAACTGGAGATACCCCCAAAATGCTTTTTATTGCATTATCATCATTGACATCTACGGCACTCCCAGTTCCCAGCTTTAGTAGTGGATATAAATATATATTTTCCAAGCTGTAATTCAACACACAGGAAACCAAGAAAAGTAACATGAGCCTCTGATAATAATGAAAATAATTTGAAATTACTTTGCTGTTGTTTTAGTACACAAAAAATGTTTTTGTTTTGTATAAGTTATTAACACATTAGGTTTACATTTATACACAGTAAGACTAAATGGATATGAAAAATAGAGTCTTCAAAGACATAGACTGCAATGAGGGATTCTGATCAATGCAACTGTACATACCACCTCCGCTATCAGTCAGTGTTTCGGTGTCTGAAGTCAGACCCAACAAGAAAACAAGCCATTAATGTGACCACGCTGCACAGACAAATCTTATTTGGTAGGACGTCGTTTGTAAGATGTAATGATCACATCTCAAAGTACATAACATTTGATTGGATGGCAGGAGTTTGTTCCGGCGGCAGCAATAATAAAAGAAGTCTCATCTTGGTTTTATGGTGTAGCATATTGAACCATCTGAGTGCTGCCTTGCTCTACGGTGGCCTGCAGGCGCTTATTCTTTTCAACAGTGATCAGTCCTGACACACAAGAGGTCTGCCGAGACACAGATAAAGATTTCTATTATCATATCAAATCACACAGCAGTGCTCTCATTATAATTGACACATCTTGAACAGTGAATAAAGGCTGCTCTACATAACGCATAATTAGAAAGTTTTTTGACATTTTTTTAATGCATATGGTAGTGCATGATAAGAGCTGATGTTAGAGAGAATAGCCTTGGCGGGACATCAAAAGATCTCATAGAAGTTAGGAGATTATGGTTGGGTACAGTGACCTCCTGACCCGGCTGGATCCCTCTGGATGGCTGAGCCGCAGCAAAGCTGGGGCCAGCAAACGGAGGGGCTGATTCCCCCGTCCTTGCCGAGACCTCGTTAACGACTGAGAAGTCCCATCAATATTTAACAACTCTATGATTGAAATTTCAAATTCACTCCTCAATGGTAAATCACAAAGGAGAGGGAGATGGGAGCGAGAGAAAAGAGGAGGGAGTGAGAGAGGACAGAGAGAGCGAGTCATTTTTATCAGAGAGCTATTTTAAATAAAGACTGTGATTTAGTGAGGCCACACCAAGTCAATTAGGGGCAGAATAGCTGAGCTCTGTTTAAGTAGTTACTGAATCACCATATTGGATCTGACTGTCTAACAATCACTCTGATATGAAAACATACTATTCCACCGGTGTGTGAGCTACAGGAGTGATTTCCTCCCCTCATCCCTCCACAATTCTTGTCCTCATACTTCTCCCTCCCTCCATCTCTCTGCTCTTTTTCCTTGAATCGTGCCATCTACTTTTCTTTTATGCATTTCTCAACCCTTCGTGCCCTCTCCTGTTCATCCGACAGACTTGAGTCAGAGAGCAAGATATAGCTTTACTATTTTATGAAGGTGTGAGGATTCTTGGCGGTGCCAGAGTTTCCTGTGTCTGACAAAGTCCACTAGCTCGTGAGGAGGTAGCATGAGAATGAAGTCACCCATTCAAAATAGAACATGCTTGTGTAATACAATCTGAGGCCAAGAATACCCGTCTTTAGTAGTAGTTTTATTTTGAACATGTAAAAAAAAAAAAAAAAAAAATATATATATACATACATACATATATAAAATTAAAATGACAGAAAAATAAGGACATGTACTTCTCAGTACAATCTACCAAAGTTATTATAAGTAATTCATATAAGAAATTCCCATGTTCAAAAAGGAGTAGGAAGAAGTTCATAAACAAACTTTTCTAGTCCTACCCCCTTTCTCTATTTTTATCCTTTAATTAAATACAAAACAATTCTTCTTTACATACACGTACACCGTACAACTACCTACCTACAGCTCACATATATCCATGCATACACAGACACAGATGCATACACACACATTTACATTTTTTTCTTCTTCTTCTTGCTTTTCCATCTATCTTCTTCCTTTCCATCTATCTATAGTAAATCAAATAACACATCCATACTAGACTTAGTATAAGGAACCATACAGTCAGTATACAATACTATCACCTCGAGACCTTTTCGTATCCATTCAATATATTCATTTTGAAAGCTATAGATTATTTATCTAACCAGCATTTTGATTTTTTACAAGTCTAAACTTTTGGAAGAAATCAATGTATTATGGAGAAAACATTTTATTTTATTTTTAACTTCATTTAAAATGCCTTTTTTTGCATGTGGTTATATGGCTATGTATACCACACTCAATATTTATATAAAGAACCATAGAGTGGATTCGGACAAAATATACCTAAATCTTACACTTAAATGAAGAGGCATAAAATATAGTATGTGTCCTTAATTCTGCCATTCTCTCTTATTGCACTTTACTTATGTGGTTTCTTAGAATTAAACACAGCAGCAGTAAAACCAAAAGAAATCACTTCCTGATGCAGCACACAGTCATCTCCCTCTGTGTATCAAAGACAAATTTTGTGGGAGCACCCCTGCCTACATCCCATCCCTCCCCAGCCGTGTGTGGCTTTTGGTTCACTGGAGGTCAGGACGATCATTCACCCCAAGGCCTGAGGGCGCCCATATACTCTCCCCTTTATGACCACATAAAGAACGCCAAGTGCTCAGGCGTGCCTGATTAGCTGCCCTAATATGCTATTTGTGACTAATTTCAGAGTCGCTAAGTCACAGGTGACGGTCCCAGGCTGTAAATCTAACTCGGCCAACCTTTGACGGTGTGTGTGTGTGTGTGTGTGTGTGTGTGTGTGTGGTGGTGGTGGGGGGGGGGTGTCCTCTCCCCCAGGATGCACTAGTAGGTCCCGTGGTGAGTATGCAAAGGCCATTTAGGTGAAAGGCAGGGCATAAAAGTAATGAATGGTAGATGAAGCAATCTCAAGCTGACAAGTCAACTTGCACACCTATGTAGAGAGGGTGTGTGTGTGTGTGTGTGTGTGTAAATGTAAAAAATGCACTGGACTACAGTGCATTTTTTTTTAACACAATCAATCTCTGCCTTAAGTGCTGATACACTTTTACTGCTGAAATTTGGTGGTGTTACATTTGCTCATTTAATACACTATACTGATTGACTAGTTCACACGATGCAAATCAGAATAGTTAAAACATAGTTAATGAGTGTCCTTTGGCTGTATCCGAGTGGAACAAACTGTTTTACACAAAGAACAAGAGATTTTTGACCTTGTCCTACATTAGTTGTTTGAGATTTTATTTTTCTTCAAAATTATTTTACAAAGAAATGTTTGTAAAAACATGAGGGATTAGTATAAAACTGTGAAATGTTGACATTTGTATGTATGTATTTATATTGAGAATTGACATGTAAAAAAATGCTCATTTGAAGAAGGCTGTAGAACAGACCTTCACTCACTCTGTTCCTGTGTCTATCCTTTAATTTCTCATAATGTGTCAACAGTTCCCCGTTTGAGCCGTTTTCCTATTATCCCCCACAATGGAGTTTTGACAGGATAAGGGAGGAGAGGGGAGACGAGCAAAGCAGTGCGGTTGAAGTACTATGTGTTGTGTGTGTGTGTGTGTGTGTGTGTGTGTGTGTGTGTGTGTGTGTGTGTGTGTGTGTGTGTGTGTGTGTGTGTGTGTGTGTTTGTGTAAGTGAAATAGAGAGGAAGAGTGTGTGTGTGTGTGTGTGTGTGTGTGTGTGTGTGTGTGTGTGTGTGTGTGTGTGTGTGTGTGTGTGTGCGTGCGTGCGTGTGTAGAGGAGAGAGAGGGACAGTGACAGTGTGTATGCATGGATGCATGAGTGCATTTATGAGTGTGTCTGTGTACATAGCATAGTTTAGTGCAATGTGTGTGTGTGTGTGTGTGTGTGTGTGTGTGTGTGTGTGTGTGTGTGTGTGTGCTCTAGTGACCTCTGTGCTGGCTGTGCTGTGTCCTCCACGCTCACAGAGTCCTCTCCCCCAGCTCCTCAGTGTTTAACACCCAGGGTCCGATCCCAAATGGGCAGCCTTAAACACCCCCTGCTTTACACACACACACACACACGCACACACACACACCCCTTGCAGCAGTGTGAGGGCTCCCACTCTGCACCTTAACACTGCTCCAGCTCCAGAGAGGGGAAAGCCATGGGTGGGGGGGGAGGCTGAGCTACACTCACCTCAAAGCCACAGAACCAAAAGGTTAACAGTTCTGCCAGATGTGGGGTCACCACCAGTAAGGAATCACATTATTTCTATATGAATGACAATGTACAGCCTTGAGACATTTGGACTTAAATGTATTCAGTAGAGCTGACAGAGTATGGCACCTGAGACATTTCCCGGTGAATGGTTGAGATATGCAGCAACAGGGCTGAGACATTTTTCATCCATTTGCATTTATGAAAAATCAATGATAATATACGTATTGTGAGGTATTTTGGGTTAGGACAATCACAGCACAGCCTTTACTGTGAGATTGGTGTTTTCGTTGAAACATGCACATATTCAGTTACATTTTCAGAAAAGTACAATGTTTTTTTTCAGGATCTTTTCCTAGCCAGTGAAACTCAAAGAGTGTTTTCTTTGTATGCGGCAGAATGAAACAACCAGTAATTCCATTGAAAAATAATGATAATAAGACAATAACACACACGTCCATATAAATTATGAGCACATAAAATAAATAAATCAGTGATGTAAAAGATAGCTTTTTTATTCTTTAATTTCTTTATCTGTTACTTGAAAATTCTTATCAATTGTCCCATCCTCTTGTCACTCACACCCCTGGGAAACCTTGCCCAGCAGGTCGTAAACACCCAAGTCTCACACAATTGAACAGCCGAGGTTAAAGAATAGTCCAAATAATAAGATGCAAGCCTCCAAGTCTGGTAAATCAGTGTAAAAAACACTCTTCCCTGCAGCCAAAATACTTCAACCGCCTGTCTCTGTTTTGTCATAAACAGCCCACCGTCACTTCACCAATGGTAATGAAATGCAAAACGGTGTGTAAGAAAATATCAAAACCCCCCTCAGCTTTGGAAAACACTTTAGAAATGCAGGCGGTATCACGTAGCACAAACACAGATTCTGTCTCAGCCAAATTAGGGACATTAAAAATCACAGGCTGAGAACTTGCTAATTATTACACCCCCTTACAAACAGAGACAGTCAAGCTAAGAGGCGAGCCACTGGCTGACTCCCAATGTCACTTTCTGCGGGTAACAAATATCCAAAGGTCAAAGTGTGTACTTCAGGGGAATAGGGAAAAGCTCAACGGGGCTAAGTGGTGTGTGTCTGCGCGTGTATGTGTTTCCTTGAAGGAATCTAGCCTGTCATGTCCTCTAAGACTATGCTGCCACCTGCAGCTCTGGGTACGAACAAAGACACAGGTGCTGCTGAAGGGAATAACGGGCAGGGTAGTAAGTCAAATACTGTAAAAGTCATGCACAATTACCATTAAAATATGATCCTAATCTGTGGCTACAAACTCATTAAGACAGCAGTGTGGCAGTTTCACAGACAACTAAAACAAGGAGTTGTGCATTATGTGTTGTATTTAAAATGAGGACTCTAATACTCTACATTAATTGCTTTTACGGGGAAAAAAACTGAACAGATATTTAAATAATATTGCTTTACTGGATTGAGTATTTAAGCAAAACCGTATTTTAAATATTTGCAAAATGAATACAAGCCATGTAATGCATACCATAATAAACAGATCTATTTAAAATACCATTCCAATATAATTATCTTATATTATTCTATGTGAAGAAGACACAGATGCGTATTCCTACCTGTTGGGATTCATGCAGCGTGTCTTAGGTCCATTGTGGACCTTACGGGTGAACTTGCATGCAATGAATTATCCCATCCCAAACGCCTGCTTATTGTTTCACAACCCATTTATTGTTGCAAAGGACAGCAAGATGTATGACCCTGCAGCAATTAAAGTATTAGATATCAAAGTGCAGATGCCAGGGACTGTTAAAGAAATGTGATAGTGAGCATGAGTAATGACGGCACACATGACTTGTCATTAATAGAAAAGAAATGAAGGGTGTGGGTGACCTCAAAATGCAAGGATTCTGTATAACAATATTCTGTTGCCTAACAATGAGCACAATTTATATATTTTTTTGAAAGGGAACTCTCTTCCACAAAGAGCGGTGAACTTTGGACTGACATTTGTACAGATGTGGTAAGGCTAGAAGCCACCCTGTAATTAAAGCGCTCACCCTGGGAAAAAAGGTGTGATCTTCTGTCATATTTTGACAAGGCTCCGAGCACCGGGCAAAGCAATATAGTTACATGCTTGGTAGCAGCTGGAAGAAGAATGACTGTATGTTTGATTGCCTCATAGCCTGACTGTATCTCCAAGCTATTATTTTTGGTGATAGCGATCAAAGTTGTGTGCACGTTATGTGTATATGTATTTCCATGTTATGTGAACATTTATCAGTACTTCTGTAGCTGTGACAAGTACCTTTGAAATATAGACCTATATTGTTTTAATTTGTTTCTTATTTATCAAAAGGAGGGATTAAAAAAAGTTTCAGGATAAGATAGAATCCAATTGTAAGATAATCATATTCGTATTTAATATGCAGCATTGTAAGCAAATCCCTTTTTAAGTCGATGAAATATATTTTGACTTGACTTCACTGCCTTGTAGAAACCTGAGACAGACACCATATATGCTCTGTCAGAATCATTAAGTCAACATGCCATCAGGTTCAACTCAGAGTCTCTCCTCAGAATTTGAGAATGATACAGCCTGACGCGGCTTGAACTTTGCGTCTGCTATTCTCTGTCAGCTTCGCCATTCTCCCATGGCTTTAAATATTGTAGGCATCTTGGGGATGTGGAGACGCATTTGTCATCCTTGTTTGACAGGCTTGATGAAGGGGTTGTCTGTCAGTGTTTCACAAATCCGACCAGACCACAAGCCCGAGGGTGGCACATAGACAGTCACGAGCGGCAGGGAGTTCCCTCCCCTCCTGGCTCACAGGGTAATTGTGATAATACTGAAATGGAAAATTATAGAGGGGTGAGTTAAGGAGATACTTGAGTTAAATGCAAAGGCTTGACACAGTGAGGAGAGTGTGGGTGGTCTGAGACTGGAAGGGCAAGTTCTTACAGTTCATTCTTAAATGCTGTGATACTTACATGTTCTCTGGTATTAAATCTAATAAGCCAAACCCTTTTTATATTCTTTCTTTGCCCCACAGAGGTGGTAAAAATTGCTTGTGCTTTCAAATTAGGTGATGTAGTGTTATACCTGTATTGGTAAACCTGTCACTTATTTAATAATAACGTTAAATCTCAGGCGTCTTAAAATTTCAGGTTATACCCTTTGGGATTTGGAGACTTTGCAGTCACTTTTTTTTTTTTTTAAAGACGGAAAAAAAAGCACATTTTCCAACTTTATGCATAAAATACTGATACGTTCTATCCCAGTCAGCAAATAGCATAACAGTCCTATAAACTAACTTTAGCTGGATAGACACAACAAACAGTGTATTTCTGTCTCTTTCTCTCCCTCTTGCAGTCTCTGACATCAGGGTCAACCTAGCATATAATAGACAAACTTGGCAGTAATCTGGGGACTCTGAGAGAGGTCCGGGAGATTTATCAATCAACTGGCCACATTAAACGGATTTCCTAATGAAGTGAAGTCTTTACAGGGATTAATCCTCTACCACCTGCAAGGAGCCACCTGCTCGACTGCCATAATTGGCATGGATGGCACCGCCACCATCAGCAGAAAGAGGAGAGGCACAGTGAGAGAAAAAAGAGGGAGTGAGAGGGAGAGAACGGGGGAGAGAGACGACTGACATGAACAGAGGGGGAAAGAGAGAGAGAAAGAGACGGACAGAGAGGAAACAAGTTGGAGAGAGGACAAAGAAGCTAGACATCGGGGTGTCAAACTCATGCAAATGATGGCACTCGGTGTGTTGCAACGACACAACGAGGGAGGAAAATAAATAAAATATTTTAAAAAAAGGAGACGAGACAGCGCCAGGTCTCTTATGACACGGCGATGAGCATCCAACCCTTAGTTTGTGCCAGTCTTGCAGCATTCCAAGACCTTGACAGCAGCTCCTCGCTACATCTTCCAGCTGTGTCAAATCTGCCTATGTGCTAATGAACGTGTCAGCACCCCAATCGTGTCATTGCTGTGTGTGTTTCAATTCACCTCTGAGCACTGAAATTCTATCCCAGGTGTACCAGCTTACACATTACATTCACCCGTATTTCTGCATGAATAATTACACAGTCCCAGCCGTAAAGTTAGAACCCAGACTGGGGTCCTGCTTATACTGCCAAACCACTCTTTTTGATTGTGCTGCTGGTTGCTTTAATTTGACCAGGCTGACGCTGTGCATGCAATATGGCCACACATTTATCAAGTCTTTGTTAAGAATGACCAATCTGGCAATGTTTGTATTTTGTCTGACACACACTTGATTGATTGCAATAAGATTACAAAAACATTCCTTTTGGCTCACAGGAGACTGCATTGTGAAGTGAAGATTTTATGGCCCAGTTTTCACAAATCAAGGATGAAGCTTAGCGTAAGCTGATGGCTGCAAATATACTAAAAGGGGTTGATTTACCAAGAATTAGTTGGATTGTTAGGCAGTGGTATCAATCATGGTCAATAAAATTAACTCATCGTGTTCATTACACTCTTAAATAAATATTGAGCTGTTCACTTCATTCTATGCAAATGCTAGGTGTTACTTTTGGGAGACATTGGGAAAAAAAACGATGACTCATGAAGTCTGATGGTCTTCGGTGTAATTTAAAAGGGCAACTGATTTTACATTTTAAAGCCAGTGTACAGGTCTTGGGGAGTACAGTACATTGGTTGCTAAGTTGTGGCTTGTGTGGCTCAATATCCTCAGTGGATGTGGATGCCACATATATCAAATGCAGATTGATGGAAAGCATGTGTCTTTCCTGCTACCTTTAGGTGGCTGTTGGGATATGATCCTAGGACCACCAAAAAGGCAAACTGGTATGACATACAGTAGCAGGAACTAATAAATACATAAAGGCATTTGTTTGACTTTAAAGAGGGTGTGTCTTTACTACATAAAGCCAAAAACATGGACAACAAGCACAAACTCAGCATCTGTGCAAGTATGTTTTAGCACACCTACATCTGTTTGCTAAGTTTGCTAACACAATATAATTTTATGGCAAGACATTAAGTTATCAAATGGAAACAGAGCAGGAAAATACACTTGCACCCGACAGTATGAGTATTTTGGCAGTGCAAGGCCACCACACTTGATAGGTGCTGAAAATAAGGGCCTCACTGATGTGTCCCTGAATCAGGTGCTACTATTGCAGTAAAATCTCGTAACAGGTTTTAGTGATTGATAGTTTTTTTGTCTTCATTTTTAATGGATCCTACCCATAAGAACAATGAAGCCACTGATGTAACCTCAAATGCTTAAAATGTCTGAAAAGTTGACTTGGAGCTTTTCAAGCATCCGCAGTGATTTGTTGTCGATCATTTTAACTATGACCTGAGTCCTATTTTACGTCTAGGTGTCTGTGTTTCTGCGATTCCTGACTAATGATCAACTCTCCAGAGTCATAACTCCTGGGAAGAGAAGATGATTCTATGGTGTCTGCCAAGGGACTGAGACTATTGGCACAGCTAGGGTGTCCCTCATTTGTTTTGGAGCCATACCGCCACCTTGCCAAAAGAGGTGCCAGGCCAAGGACAAACTCCGCGTGCCTGTGTGTGTTTGTGTTTGTGTGTGTGTGTGTGTGTGTGTGTGTGTGTGTGTGTGTGTGTGTGTGTGTGTGTGTGTCTGTGTGTGTATGTGTGTGTGTGTGTGTGTGTGTGTCTGACCCCTATCCCGGGACTAAAACCTTGGTGACAAGCCATATTGGCATCTAAAAATATTCTAATGGAGCTATAAAGCAGCAATAGGCAAATCACTTGTGTTTGTTCTCAAAGACATACAGAACTGCTGTTACTATTCTTTTATTAGTTGAAGCATAGTAAAGGGATGAATCCGGTGTAATCTGTTTTTTATCTTTTTTACTAGGCTGTTCATAGCTAGTGGCCAAATAAAATCACTGAACATGTTCAATGTCTCTGTATTCAGATGATAGACTTCCTAGATTCCCAACAGTATAAATTAAAGTGGGATGTGTCACCTACTTAAAGAAATATTGAGTGATAGATGTGCATGCAAGGCCTGACTTTTCTGAGGAATTGCATCATGTTTTTGAAGTTAGAGAGTTTCCAACATGGTCAAACTGGAAAATATCACGTGCAAGGTAAATATATATTTGTGAGTAAGGACTGCACTCTTAAACACACACACACACACACACACACACCTCCTCGTCTAACTCCTCAAGCTCTGTTGTTTTGAGTGAAAGAAGAACCGTCCCTAATCCACTTCACGGATCAGTTTCACAGAGACGGTAAAGCCATTCTCCCTCCAAACTAAAGCAATTCAGATCAGACACCTTGATGTCTCAAAGAGCACACAGTGAGCTCTTGTTTTCTGTTTTGACTGCTGGGAATCCATGCCAGACAGCACCCCTGATTCTAGCTCACAGATAAAACTAATGAGGTTTTCATTCAAGTCCGTTTTATAACAATAACTGAGTCATCGCCAGACGTGGCTGTTTTCACTAGTGCCCGAGAGTCTGTGATCCACTCATCTAGGATTTGAGGGTGTTGGATTTCCAAAACTGAAGGTATAATGCTGTACAGCATCGCAAATGCAGGTGTTACTGCCTTTTTTCTTTCACCATTACTTATAAATGCTTTATGACAACTTGACACAACTTGAAGGTGCTGCAAAAAAGGGTTAAACAATGTATTGGCTTCCTCGTATAGATTATATTCCTGAGAATAAACAATAATTTTTCAAATTTCAGATTTTGTAGCTTTCTAATTACATTAATCATGGGGGGAAAAGCAGCACTAATTTAACACGTTACCTCATTGTCTTAAGATACATTAGCAGTTTAATGTGTATCTGACAGCTGAAAGAACTGCTGTCACAACACACCTTTGCTAACGCTGTTCAGTAAGAGGTGTCAGTGGCATTAATGAGTTCATTTTGCAGCTAATTGTGCGGTAATAGGAGAGTAATTATAGGGATCAGCTAGCTGACTCTGCCTTGATACCTAGCTGACACCTGAGAGATCTGTAGACATGCCCACTGTGAGCTATCTGTCCCAACTATTCCCACAACCCTTAGCTCTCGTGTTGCACTAGGAGGTGACACTGGCATTAGCAGCTGACTTAAACATCAAAGACAAGGTCTTAATCCTTTAACAATAACCCTGGATGCCCCTACAAAGACATTGTTTATATAGACACGTCAGGTCGGACACCTCATCTAACCTTTCACTAGATGCCTCGAGGTGACTGTGTTGCCAGTGGCATTCCTGAGACCAGAGCTTTTTCACTTCTCAAAGAGTTCTCTGTCAGAGAAATCCCTTCCTTTCCTGCTTAGGGCATGCAAGCAGCAAAGGCCATCAAAAACACATCTTCTGCAGTCAACGATGGCTCTGCTGATTATGTTTTCAAATTCCAACTCGGAAACAGCAATTTAATATGATTACTGCAGGCATCAATGATCCCGATGTCCACACAGTGCCATAACTCTGTTCATGTAACAGAGCCTGGTTTAGTTTTGTGTTTAGGTGTCTGAACTAGTTTTGGGCAATGATAGTTTTGTTATTGTACAGGTTTTGCTCAAACTTGCAGCCCTTGTGGCTGTACTCTCTCCTCAATGACATCGTGATATAAGGTAAACAGTTCCAAAAGAAAAGAATTGGTTCAAAGATGTAACAAATGTGAGAAAAAGTTTGGGCCATGAAAAGCTGACGACACCATTTAGAAAAGAAATGTGTTTTTCTCCTACCTTGCTTCTATCCAGAGGCCTAATAACTTGTGTGAACTATAAGAGCCCACCTCTTGGCCACAGGGTCACCAGTAAACATAACAGATTTACTCTCAAGTGGTGGCAGGGGCTTAGATGGGCTAGATAGAGCAGAAATATAGTATATAATACACACCTGGCAAAACAAAAAAGGCACAAACTCCTAATAGGATAATCAGCCATGTATTCTTTTACAGATACTGTGACAGAGTCCATCATTTCCCACTAATGTGTTTCCCAGGAGTTCTGGATGCCCCAATGAACCTTGTACCATACAGATTTCTGAACCTGCACTTGATATTGTGGAAACTAAGCTCTTTTTTTTTCCTCTCGCTCTTCCCCATAATGTGCAGAACTTTCACACAGTTGTGGTTGCATCAGCAAGTTGCCAGTAACATTGTCTCATACATTTAAATTAAATAGAGTTGGTGATATATTTGAAGACATTTCTGAAAACTCGATTATGCCCAGTTGGCCTCAGACGCTGGTGTGCTGGTGTGTTTGAAAATCAGACCACCAAGCGTGACGGTCCTTCCCTGCTATGATGTCACGTCAATCTACAAGAAGACAATTCAGCGGTCACTTTTGTTGTGACGAACTGAAAAGCCGCAATGTATATTTCTGTTCTGGAATACATTGACATGGTCCTCATGCACAGGGGTTAACCCACAAAAATAATGCAATGCGTGGCTCCAAGTTAATCAAATGTCACGACAATTTCACTTCGGAGGAGTGTAAGTAATTATCAAAGTCACAATCAGTCAGTTTGTGTGGTATGCACCATTAGCGTCTTACCGCTAGGCCCTCGCAACGCTAGCAATTCAAAGTAAGAATTCACCCCGTGCCCCAAATCAGAGGCTCAGTTTGCACTGACTTAAATCTTATGTAACTCTGGGCTTTTGACAGGCAGACACCTCTGCTGACTACAGATAGGTAATTTGTTTTGATCTGTGATTATACCCCTCGTGTTCAGAGGAAGATGTAAACCCTCTTGTGAAGCTGTTAGGCAAATCCTCACAATGAGAGGAGAAGTGCCCCCGGGGGTCTCAGGTTTTCACCCTCCTTCTCCGTCTTCTTCTTTTCCCTCTCTTTCTTTTTCTTTTTTTCATCTCGTATGAGAGACAAAGCCTCCTGCCAAACACTGAAGCCCCCCAGGAGCTCATCATACAGAAATCTAGGGCTCCTTGGAGAACGAGAAGAACGAGTGAGAGAGGGGAGGAAGGAGGAGGGCAGAGAGAGATGGAGCGCAGATGAGGGCTTGTGTAAAGGTGGGAAGAGGGTGTTTGAATATGTGTGTGTGTGTGTGTGTGTGTTCTTTCTACATAGTTAATGACTGTTAAGAGTCTATCAGAGCCACGGGGCATTTTGCACATCCCACAAGCCTCCCTCCTTTGACTCCCTCCCTGCTATTTCCTTAACACTGCCTTTTGTGGCCTGTGCCAGACATACCTGCAAAATTATCTACTAATTATCTACTAAATATGTTTGTTCATGTTGGTTGAACAGCTCACTTAATTGAAGGGGTGCTCCACCTTCCCTCTGCTCTTCCCCTCCTTCATGCCCTCCAAGTATGGGAGGTGTGTGTGTGTGTGTGTGTGTGTGTGTGTGTGTGCATGTGTGTGCGTGTGTGTGTGCGTGTGTGTGTGTGTGTGTGGGGGGGGGGCTTAGAAGAGTGGCTTATCTCCAAGAGCTCATTATATTAATGCCAGTAATTATGTGTTTTGCTTACTTTTGATGTGCCTCTGTTCAAACGGGGAGAGTTAATAAGAGGATGACGGCAAATATGTCGGAGGGCCCTCTGTGTTGTCTTTGGGATCTGGAAATTCCTGTGTGTACCGGTGGGGGTTTTATACGAGTGTTTGTGTGTTTGTGTGTGTGTGTGTGTGTGTGTGTGTTTGTGTGTGTGTGTGTGTGTGTGTGCTTGAGGTGGGGGAAGGTATGAAGGGATGGCATCCGACTCAAAAAAATGTCAGTACACAGGTAATGGCAGGAGCTTATGATCCAATCTTCACTTAATTTTTATACTACTGTTCCTCTCAGGCACACACACACACACACACACACACACACACACACACATACACACACACACACACCCCAGCCAACACCTTCCTTTGGATCCTAAAAAAGGGTGGAGATGGCAGTGGGAAGGGGTTTCGTAAAGGGGATTGTTTCAACTATATTTAAGAGGGTTATAAAGGGAGCTGCTCTTGCCAAGAAGAGCACAGGTCCCTGCGCTCTCCCTGAGGAAAGTGCTGGCATGAAGAGGCACTCTCTAATGGAAAGAAACAATCGCTAATGAGGGAAATAAATAACAGGCGCATAAAACTGAGAGGAGGGGTGTGGAGGGAGAAAAGATGAGTGGAAGAACAAACAGAGTAAAGTTGAATTTGAATGATGGTCATACTCACAGGCAAATACAGCAGATACAAAGACACATACACAAGCTCAATGATGTTTAGCTGTCATTGCTAATGAGAGAGTGTGTCTGTGATGTAAGGACAGGAGCTTGTTGATGGAGATTCAGACAGACAATTGAATAACATTATCTTCTTTCTCCTTGTTCATTGTTTGTTTCTGTTTCCTCTTTTTTCTTCTTTGTTTCAGAATAATATTAATATGCAAAAACAACAGAACCTCTCTATCTTATATAGTTTTTGTCCAAGTCCAATACAGACATTTGTAAAAGAAAACTGATGTTACATCACATTAGATTAAATTTACCCATCACTAGATCAAGAATAGATTAGGATACAGAAGAATTCTTCTTTAATTTGATGGTGCTGGTACAAGTGTGTAACTTTCATTTCTTTTAGGCCTACTTCCCTTTGGGGTAGGTAAGCTAAAAATAGCTATATTCTCTCGGTCTACATTATTGCCTATTGTTTCTCCTGGGCCAGAGAAGCAAATGCCACTTTCATAAGTGTGAGATGAGCAAAAGCGACATTTCAGTGCGTGTACACAACAGCCACCTTCCCTGAATGAAAACAGAATTTTCTGAAAAGCACCATTTAGCCAAGGCATTGACCCCATTTACACCTGGCAATAAAATGTGTCTCATATCCAGATTGTATCTATATGTGATTTAACCTGATTACATTTAAACCCTGTATTAATATGAGTCTTCAGTGTCCACATTGAGATCTGATCGCTCTGTCCAGCTCAAACAGCCAACGCCGCTCTCTTCTTTACCGTCTCCTCCTGCTGCAGCTGTCAGTTGTAAAAGGCGATTTGGCCGTCTGACTGCTGCTTCTGCACCGAGGATCTGCACACTGGCGCACACTGGCCACAGAACAACGCAGAACGGATAGACATGTTGCTGAGGTCCGCCGTTTGAAATGTAGTTTCGGGACGTTTTGGATGTGCACTGTCCACCAGCAACACCCGCTCTCGCCTCAGCTCCCAGCACCGACACCACACCAGGCTGCACAGTGATTCTTTTTATTTTTTTCTTCTCACTGGAGTTTTCTCCTGTTGCCACGTGGAGATTTGTATCTGGGCTAAAAGTTGTGCACTCTGTCCGGACCTGTTAGAGGCCACAGCTGGTAGCTGATGTATGTGAATTAAAAACGCAATTGCATTTACACTTGTGTTCAATGGGGTCACTATGCATCCCTGTCACAATCACAATCCCTCCTCAATGCGTTTTGGGTGCATTTACAACTACTCTTTTTAATGTGGTCAAGCACTATCTGATTGCAATCCAAGCACCTAAAACGCATTGTAAGCACACATTTTGTTTTGCTTTGGTTTATGCAAAATTTTGAGGCATGGAAAAGAAAAACTCCTCTTGATATGCATATCATTCTATTTCCATGTGTCTTTTCTCTCTTCATCTCTTTGTACCTGTATATGTCCCCCTGTGTCTCTCTGAGGCTCTCTGCTTTGTGAATCCACTCCCTGGGACTGTAGAGGCGGAGAAGAAGACTGGTTGAAACACACCGCCGTTTCAACATTCACATTCCACCTGTGTTTTGACAAGAGGGATCTGAAGTGGTTTTAGAGTTTCTCTCTTCACCATTTGATATCAAAGAATGATCCCTGCGATGGCAGAACACGCAAGACTCCATGGGATGGATTAATGCAACATTAAAAGTAATCCCCGGAGTCAGACGCTGCTTCTCAACCAAATAAAAGAAACAAAGAGACGTCACTGGATGTCTTTATTGGAGGGCTGATAGTTCCCATGCGCATCAGGAAAAGGAACATCTTCCTTTATGTAATGTTGACACTGCTAATATTAAAAAGCTTGACACTAGTGATGACAAGACTAATAATTATCATTACACACATGACTGCCAGCCACCTCAAAGCTGAACAAGAGATTAAGCAATGATTATTGTCTGTTTCACGGTTGTGTGCCCTTGCAGCTGTAGCCTTTTCTTTTTGTGCAACACTTTAAATAAGAAACAGCCACTTCAAAAATAACAGTGTTAAAGGCTTATTAACATTTTGTTGTTTCTAGTCATGAGGTCAGTACAAGTTCATCAGCATGTTGAAGGTAAGCCATGGGGGAGGTCTTCTCATGAATATGTATTTTTATCAAGAAAATGGAAATATGGGGAAATGTGCATACATATACTGTAGCTAGTGATTCCTGGATGTAAATAATGAAAAGGAATTAATTTTTAGTTCATAAAACTGAGCATTTTGCTGATATACAGTATGAAAAGTTTCCCAATCTCTCTAACAATGATGAAATACACTACACGCAAGGACAGTGATAACCATTACACAGGAAGATTGAAATACCTTACAAATATCTCAACCATATGGGGCAGCAAAGCCATGTAGAGCAAGAAAAGACCTGCAAGTAACTTAACAAAGGCCTACACCAAATACCAGCATGCTCTGATCAAGGAAAGTACTTTAACACAAGTTCCTTGACTGAGATATGGCGTTTCAAGTTCTGCTGATTATCATATAATTCAGGATTATTTTACTGTATGCTGATGACAGAACGCTCCCTTCATTACCCATTGCCCCCTTCTCGGTTAACCTCTCCCTGATACCACTCTGACTTTTAACACTGGCCCGTTCAACACCAGCTAATGATGTAACGTCTCCTTAAATATGTAAAGTATAAGACTTAATAAAACCCAGCAGTGCGATTATGTCTTTAGTCTAAAACCCCCTTCCTGGATATGCAGTTCTACATGGTGATCCTTTTTAAATCAGGGGAAGAAAGTGCATGTGTAAATTACAGAAGACAATGCGGTGGAAGTTTTCCAATAAAAGGGCGCTCTCGCTTGCAGTTTCTAAAATTGTATGTTGAGTTATCAAACACTCATTCAAATAAAAGTGAAAGAGGGAAATGTCACAGGTGTTAAAAGGCAATTAGTCTTCCTGTGCTATCACAGTGTTAATCAGAGTGATAAAAATGATATGAAGCTCATTATCATGTATTCAATAGGTAGGTATTGCTTCAATGAAAGATGCGACACAGGATGCATAATGAGAAAACCTGTGACTGCCTTGCTGCAGAGCAATTTTGTTTTTTGATAAGATGAAACCAATGATATGTTCCTACAGGTTTGCTTTAAAGTGGTGAGTTTTAATTGCTGGATAAACTATTTTTCATAGCTTTTTCAAGTCAGTCAGTTCAAAATATGAAAATAAACAAGCAAGCATCCAAATATAATAATCTCACTTTTTGGCAATGATTTGGTCAAAACAAGAGAAGACATATCTCATTATCTCCGTTTGGGAAAAAAATGAAATGTTATCTTTAAACAACAGACAAACTGAGATGAGCCACTCTTTAAATTGGAATGCTTTTTTGCCAAAACACAAACAGGAGGGGGAGACAAGGGGGAGAGACAGACAGACAAAACAGACTAAGAATAAGAGAAAGTGAGAGGGGAGAAGCATAGCTAATGGCATTGGTATCAGATTTATTCCAAAGAGGCAGCAGCAGAAGGAGGCAGGAAGGAGGGCTGGATGATTTCTTCGCCCCGTCTTCCCCTTTCCCTGATTATGAAAGGAGACATGGCACGAGGTCGAGGGTCAAGCCAAAAGGAGACAGCATTGTGTAGAAGCTGTCACGCACCGCCACCTATTTTGACATGCACAGGCCCGTTTGTTGTCTGTCGTACATGCAAATTGGTGAGCCCAGGCTGTCATATAAAGGCAGGCAGATATGCGCCGGTTGGGAAAATGAGAGACCACCTGTAACCAAGAGAATGGGGAGTGATGGACAAGCATTCAGTCAGCCGGCTCGTCATTTCCAGGCCCGCCATTCACCCATCAGCAGAGTATCCCCCACCTCCTGCGCTCTCCCCCTTCCGCCACCATCAATCCCATCCCCAGCGCACACATATACATGTAAAAATCTATTCTTAATATTCAGAAGCAGGAAGTGAAGGGAAATAAATATATACGATGGAAGGGGATTGGAGGGGGTCGGTGGTGGTGATTTCAACCTGCTGGCTGCCTAATAGGATCCTGCATTCAGACAGCTGAGGGTCAGACCCAGATAATTAGTTGTCCACAGAGGAAACATCACTCTTCCACAGGGAGTGGACAGGAAGGGGGCCCTGTAAGGTGGCCTTAATGCTCTGAATTGCAAAGAAAGTCCAGAATGTGTCAGGTAATCGACATTAGATTATTTTGTCCCAACCAGGCTAAATGCTACAGTGTGGTGATGCTGTATGCTTTAGGTTTACAGGGACTGGACATTGAGAATGGACATCACATTTAAGAATTTATCTTAATCATACAGAAAGATGACAGTGTGTCATGTAAACTTGATGTATTTATGTAAACCATCCGGGGTGTAAAGATGACCAGATAATTAGCTGTCCAGTGGACACATCAACCTTCCAGAGAGGCCAGACAGGGAGCAATGGAAAAAGTGGACATTTTTAGTTTGAATGTACACATGAATCTACACTGGTTCATGTTTTCTTTTGCGTTAGTACATTAGTAAAATGGATTCAAAATTACATTATGTAAATCCTTAAGTGCTGTGTGATCGAACACTATTTTCCACATGAATGTTTCTTTTCATTCGGTTGTTTCTGATATACTCTAAGTGTTAAGTTTGAGTACAATAAAACATAATGTTTATGATTCACCTTTTAAAGTGCTACATTATTAAATATAAATGCAAACCTGATTGCAAATTCAGCAAGCACATTTCAGTGTGTGTGTGTGTGTGTGTGTGTGTGTGTGTGTGTGTGTGTGTGTGTGTGTGTGTGTGTGTTAAAAGGGTGGTACATGACAAACTCTTCTCATGACTTTAGTTCCATCTTCAACTTTCCCAGGTTGCTAATTAATGATCATTACCAACCACTATACCAGCACACACACACACACACGCACGCGCACACACGCACCACATGTGGTATGTGGTTATGTCTAATTTATTGTGAGATGTTTTGAAGAGAGAAGTTGAAAAGAATGATTTTATTCACCAAGACACAAATTTATGAACTTACAGTAGCTTCCAGAGCAAAAGGGTCACACAGACTGTTCTCTTTTAAGCAATAAATCATTACCCATGTAGACATCAGCTAATCACTGCTATCCGTTGTTGTCAGTTCACTAGGCGAAACATTTTTCTTTCGCCAAATGATCCATTAATATTGAGGCATTAGGGTCTCTTTTTTGTTATGATATAGGGCAGAAACTGTCCTCATTATATGATTTAGTCCAGTCAAATGTATTCAAATGCCACCTTTATTACCCTGGAGGTGCTTTGCATAAATTGAATAAATCCAACGGGTACTCTGTGAGAATCAAACATATCAAAGGTTTCCTGTCTTTGAAGTGGGGGTAGTCTTTAATTCCAAAACAGATTTTCATGATAAATAAATACATTATTTATGAACAGTGCAGTAGTGGTGGTAGAAGAAGAGCAAGAAAAAGACGAAGAAGAACAGGGAGAAAAATGAAAACAACGATAAAAATGCATAAAACATTTTTACGCCGCGGAAATGTCAAGAGACGCAAAATGACACACAGAGTGGCGCGTGCCGACCAACTGTCTGACTGATAAACAAACTGATTAGCATATGCACATTGGAGCATATGTTGTGCTCATTTGCTTACACAAAGTCTCAATCAAAATAATAGACCACACTCGACACAAGTCATAAAAGTCTAGAATATGTTGATGGGAATGATGAAGATGGAAACATTTCAATTATTTCATTTCTGACAATTACACTGACAATGTGACAACCTCAACAACCAGCATGCAGCGTGGTGACTAATTGCCCTCAGGAAATTTATGGAAATGGAAATAAATAAAAACAAACCAACATGTTGACCAACTGCAGCACCGGTTCTCACATTTCTGTGTGTTGACACATTGTCATAATAATAATCACACATGATTTAATGTCTTATAACATGAAATGGAATTTGTAAACGTGCAAAAAATAAGATACTGGTTGCACAGTAGGCCCTGTAGTTGGTGTGTTTTTCTTAACAATTCATCATGGCAGAGAAGCAGTGGTACCGCAGCAAAAGCACCAAATATGTTAAGATATGGACCTTTGAAAGTGTCAGGGGTGAGCATTAAGGTAGCCACGGGTTTAGGTGGGACTGGGGGCGGGGCAGTCAGGCTGCATTACTAACCTGCCTGAGAAAAGAATAAGCGGTTAACATGGCTGACAGATGGCACGGCCATAGATGGTTTGCGTTTGCCTTTGAAGTGCTGCAGAAATCAGAGGCAAGGAGAGCTAGATTCTGTGAATAATTACACATTGGCTTATCTAAATCAGACTGGCAGGAGTGCCTTGCACAAAAGATGAGTCGTTATTAGATTTCCAAATATACCTGAACAGTTTTTCGGTCTTGATTGATGTCCAACCTAAATATTTCATTAGCACTACACTATGTATGTGTATGTCTTTCAAATGCTTATGAAAGTGTAATATGAGTCATTTTAAACAATATGTTGCATGATTTATTTTTAGATGTATGTACCTTCAAAACAAATTAAAATCAGAATAAATGTGATTATGTAGACCTCTGTATGTGCAGAAGCTTATTTCAGCTGTTCACAACATATTACTGTCTTAGTGCTATCAAACCCATCCTGCTTGAAGCAGTGTGGTCATCATTCAAAACAGCTGACTTTTTTTCTATCCTAAAAGGGACACAGAAACGTACATTAGAAATATTAAACAAAAAATAGATTGAATGGGGTGGGAGGATTAATCAATTAAACCTTTGAGCAAATAACCACAAAGAGGAGCCCATTGGGGGTAAATAATGGAGGTTCTGCACCTACCCAAACGTTCATTTAACCTGTGAACCACAAGGTTATTTCTGTTAGAAATGACGTTAACACACACTTACATACATGCACACACACACACACACACACTTAGACAAAACACACCAGCCTGGAGGAAGGATGATTTATGTGGGAAGATCCATCTTCATCATCTTGCCTCTCACCTTGGTCTCCATCAGTGTTAATTAAAGGAAGGTCAGTGTCACCCTCCCTGCTCCCCCCGACCAACCCTCTTTTACATAATAAATCACTCCAGACACACAAAGGGGGCTGTTGACACAAACAGAATGCTCCTAGCTAACTAGCTAACTGCAGTTCGTTGGGCTGAGGAGTCAATTCAAAGCCTGCCATAAATAATACTGAATGTCACAGTGTTGTGTCTTTGTCTAGGAACAAAGGATAGAAGACAAAGACAAGTTGTTCTGGGACAAAAATAATCCATAATATATACAACATAAACATGCATATAAAGCATACAGAATCCCAAAAATAAAAGTGTGGCTCTCTGATTTGGCTCATTGTACTTTTTGTACACAATTTGTTATTCTGTTTTTTTCTGCATTTTTCTTTGAGTTTTTTGAAAGATTAGTTGGTCAGCAACCAAATCGGGAAAACAGTGGAGAGAAAGTATGTTAAAAAAAAAACTTTGTGGTAGGTTGTGCCATTATGTCAACAAGTTTATCTAAAATCATCCATGACTGAAAACAATAAAACCCCAAAGTAATCATTACGCGGGTGACTTGCTGCATACGTTTCCATTCTTTATCCCGCCAGGACAGAATGTGAATGTGCAGCTGACTTAAAAGGAATATCCATTTGCATGAATACACCACCCACCCCAAACAGTACAGTAGTTTGTGTCAGAGTGCTTTGGTCAGCCCCACATTGTCTACATCATTACTTTCTTGGAATCAATTTTCTCCCAAAAAGAAACAAGAAACATATGCTTTGTATTGTGTACTATTTCCTAGGTTTTCTAGGTTACTGTCAGACTTGCATAATAAGGGCTGCAGCGCTGCAGAGTTCCCCTCTTATCACAAACTAGCATGCATGGCCCCGCTGCTCTCTCCTCAGTCATCAAGCAATTGATGTAATTGAACCAGCCCTTTGCTGTCAAGCAAGCAGCGCAGCTCAATAGCATATGCTCTGAACACTCTGGACAATGAGAGCCACGCAGCCAGGCAGGAAGGCAGGCTGGCTCGTTGCTGTTCTGTCAATAAATTTCAATCCCACTAATTGTCTGGAATTCATTAACTGAGCCTTTGAGACAACATGGTCCCATGGAAAACAAAACAATATGAGAAAAAAGGCAAAGGAGGGTTTGATGATGTTTTGGGGTGTGTTGTGTACATTGTGAACTGTTGTTTTGCATCCTGTTGGTGGTGTTTGAGTGCAGCGACCAAATGATGAGGATACGCTCGGACTGCACTGCCATTGTGAATGAAATGTGAGTTAGTAACAGTGGAATGTCTGCAGAAGACATTTTGCTGTATAGTGAAGTATTTAAAATATATATATATATATATATATATATATATATATATATATATATATATATATATATATATATATATATATATCTGCTAATTGTGGTTGTTAATTTTACATTTGAATTGTTCTATTTTAGCAAATATATGAACTCATTAATTAATGGTGTTTCACAAGATTTTTTAACAAATTGCCAATCCATAAACCCTGCCCTCGACCCAAACACAGTGCATTTGTGGTATGCTATAGTGGCCTTATTACTTCTATAAAAGGTTTACTGTGATCTTTGTGTGATATTCTAAAATATATATTTTTTTAAAGCATCTTAAAAAACCCTGTCATGGAATGCGATTTAAGGATTTCATCCACTAGTGACTGCAGGCAGTCCGCAATTGACTTGCGGTTGGTTTTAATTGTCACCCTGGTCAAATTAAAGAGAAGAGACATAGTGAAGCCATTTCCTTCCACCGTCTAAAGTCACAACAACAAACAATAACTCCTTCCTCCTCTGTTTTCCTCCATCTGATTAGGGCTGGCCTTGCTTTCTCTGAGTCCTTGTCGCCCTCCAACAAAGTCCTCAACGTCCCACGTATCTGCCTAAGTGACCAGCCAGGGGTCAAGGGTCACCAGGAGCTGCCACTTCCCCTGTCACAGGAAACAAGCAGCAGGAAGGCGAAAGTAGAAAGAGTGGAGAGGAGGGAGGGAGAGGTTGAGAGGAAGGAGGGAGGTGATATTCAAAACACAACAATGACAAGGAGGTGCATGGAATTAGCTCTCTCTTTCTGTCTCTACAAACACATACAACACACACACACACACACACACACTCACTCTGTGGGGCAGAGGTGTAGGATGGATAATAACAGTGAAAGGAAATGGCTAAAAAGGTGTTCACTGTGCAAGCCTAAAAATTAGGGGACTTTTTCAGGGGACATTCCAATGCATTCACATGAGAACAGCCTCCACATTTCCACAAAATGCAATAATATATACAGCCACCTCCCTTAGAAACACACACACACACATGTGCCCTCACACACACACACACACATAGGAATATAGGAGGGCCCCAGTGAGAGCAGGGTGTGTTATGGTTGAGTAAGCATGGAGCCACTGCTGCTGTTGAGCCCCATGCCGCTACTCAGGAGGGATCACTAGATCACATTATCAATCATACAGCGCTGCACAACCACACATGCAGTATATACTCTCTGTGTGTGTGTGTGTGTGTGTGTGTGTGTGTGTGTGTGTGGTAACCGGCTCTCTTCTTTCTTTTAAGATAACACCTGAATAGACCATGTACACCACATGAAGCTTTTCTGGTAAAGCAATTACAAGGCATACTTTTTGTGTTAATATTGTTGTGTTTACTTCAGTTACAATTATGAAAATATATCTGCTGTGTAAAATCTGATTCAATAAAAGATAGCACAGAAGCCTCCTCCTAAGAGTTTTCTAAACACTTGTGCACTGTGGTGCAACAGTGCAACAGCAGGGCAGTTACTATGTTAAAAACCTTCAACTTGGTGCAATGGCTATATCCACAGAACCCCTGATTCTCTTAGTGGGTACCAAAACACTACTTAGAGTGGCGACACTGTCATCTCTTTATTCTTAAAAGAGCCAAAGCGCTGTTCCGTGAAATGAAAATAACTATTATCAAGAAGCTTCAGCATGTGCAGGATGCCACAGCAAAAAAATGCTCCTTTGTGAGACTATAAACTGACACATGTATGTGAGTGCAGTTATAAAAATTCTTTAAAATGCCATGCGCCTAGTTATTTTTAAGGACAGCCTGTCTTTATGTTTTATGTTGGTGCATCGCCATGCTTCTCTCCGACAAGCTTATTTGCCTTTGTTTTACACAGAGCAAACAGAGTGATCTAGTACTAAGGCCAAAGCAGGATGGATATGGAGAGAAAGAAAAAGCGCTTGTGTGTGCAGGTAAGAAAAAGAGACTTGAACACATGTGGTGGTACAGTTTTTAAAATCAAAAGGTTTGCTCATATTTCTGTTACAACTGTAATAGAACATCCCGTCAAGAGGAAATGTGCCTAACCGTCCACGTGTGCACAGCATCTCAATAAATTACATCCTTTGACATCTCTATGAGAAAACCAGAAACACAATGTTAAATATAGCAGGCAGTCAAGCCAAGAATAATATTTGTTGTGCAGGATAGCCTCTAGCTGGAGTTTCAGGCATGCTGATAAAGCATAGCTTCGATGGAAACATCTCAAAACCTATTTCTGAAAATCACTGCCTTTTAAATTATTATGTTTAGAATAAATATTAATTATATTAATATTATATTTCAATCAATTATTTCTTGCTGCAGCCTAGGTTTGACAGTACAAATATTTATTTATGTTATTCCTGCATCAGAAAATGTATAGCACATGTTGACTTCACAGTTTTGGGTAATAAATCACCCAATATTTTATATCTGCTATATACGCCTCAAACTATACTCTGCCCCAGTATTGACAGAGTTGTGGGATTTTTCTTTTTATGAAAACCTGCAATCTTTTATTTTAATTATTTTATCATATTTTATGTTGAATGTGAAATCTACATTACAGTGTACATAACAGAAAACTGTAACTTCTTCTCCCACTACACTCTGCTTATGTTCATATGCATTTAGTGATTTACACTATTCAAATCATTCAAATCAAGGCACGTATGCCTACTAGGATAGATAGAGTAATATATTGATTACAGTAATACATTGAATACAAACCTCAACACACTTTGGTACTGAGAAAGTACAGGAGCCTCAAACTTAATTTTAACTTAACCATGTAACACATCCTTATTTAATCTGTAGATTCTAAATAGGGAAACAAGAGGCAAAACTTTTACATCGTCCCCTTTGTTAGTACAGAGCAAAGTGTGCACATGGCATGTGTGTTTACCCAAAACCCTGAGACTGCACTGCCCTCAAATGGCACAATGAGGTCAATGCATACGACTCTTTCATCCCATCCCTGCCTCTCTCCTCATAGCTCCTCCAGGACAAAGAAGCATTAATTAAGAAGCAACCATGAGCAGCCAAGGAGCATAATGCTCACAGACGAAACACACACACACACACACACACACACACACACACATACACCAGTGACTCACAGCCATTCCTCCCTATTCTCCACAGCTTCTGATAACTGTGAAATTCACTCCCTCTGCACAAAGACATGGCCGGGGAGGAAAATAATTTCAGTAATAGAGCTAATGGGTTTAAGTAAGACTGGAGAGCAGCCAAGAGCAGCTAAAGAGGAGAAAAAGAAGATGGGAAAGAGGAAGAAGACATAGCCGTGTGCACGGGCTGGAAGAAAGAGAAGAGAGCGAGTGGAAGAAAGACAAAAACGCAGAGTGTCTTTCGTATTGTTTCATTATGAGATTGTTGAATAACAGAAGGCAATGCTCATTTTCTCCTGACTGCCATGATACAGTTGCTGATAAGAGTCGCTCTGCGTGCACAATGGGAGGATTTGGAATGGTGGTTAATTTAATTGATAAAGCCAAACAATGGCACAATGCTTGCAGACCGATTACATTTCTTTTTGTGTAATCACCATAGAGGGAGTTAAACAAAGCAAAGTGAGGCTTCCAGGCAATCTGCAATGATTCTGAATGCATTGTATCACTCTCTCATGAATAAATACACACACACAAACACAGATCTGTACTTAGAACAACATGGTCACTCAGTACATCAGTAGAAATGTGTGAGATATCTCCATCTCCTTCTCTTTCTCACCAGGTTGCTGTCAAACCACACAGGCATTTATTTATTTATTCACACAAAGAGCATAAGATGTGTTTTATGACTTTTCAGTGATTCTGGCCATATTGCAGTTTATAATTAAAAAATGCAGCACTTAATAGCAATAGTAATGATAATTTACTTCACAAAGATAAATTATCATAATTGTCTCTTCATACAAGAATATTAAATTATCCTTAACTTTCCTCAACAAATTATTTACAGGATTCACGTTTGAAGTGTGCTTTTATTGCCGTCTGCATGTATCTGCAGGTCATTTAGGGACTATTTAGCCTGCATGTAATGGCAATGCATGAAGTTGCAAATCACCACCCATTTGCCACTTCTCACACTTTATGGCTGACAGGACAATAGGTTAATCATATATAATGCATATTGGGAATTGTTTGCTAATGTAGAAGAGTTTTTTTTAACAGAAAGTTTATTGTTTTTTGTCATTCTCACAACACAGATAACCAGGTTAATGTAGTAAAAATGTAATAAAATATTGTACAGCACAATACTTGTAATTTGACAGTTTCTTGTAAACAATGTGTTGAAAAGTCGATCAGTCGCTTGTAGACCTCCCGTTAAAAAATGCAGGTGGGTGTTGAGCAGGAAGAATCTGTTTCAGGGGCACAAGGCAGAAGAAAATACAGTCAAAGCCAAAAAGCAGGGTTAAGAGCCAGAAATCTCAGCACCAGATAAAAAATAATTGCTGAGTCATAGTTATTGAACAAACAATCCAAGCAAACTCCCACAAAACACAGTCCTTGCTGGTGTCTATTGCACAACACCATGTAGTACAGTACTAATTGCACTTAAACTTTAAATAGCACATTTTTGTTTCACTGTGCTATGTGTACTGTAGCTGTAATCCCCTTAAGAATATAGTTTCAAGCCATCTGCAGATAAATCAATACTTTGGAGGGACCAAAGTAACAAAAAACTAAAGTTTTCCCCTTGTGTGAATGATGATGGTTGTGCTAATTAAGCTACTGTGAAAAATAGCTATATCGTCTCAGTTACTGACTTAAATAAGTCAACTAACTAATGTAATTGCATTTGGTGGGATGCTTTCATTACATAAAGAGCCTGTGTAGAAAGGAGTTACCCAGCAGCTGCTGACTGCTACAATCAAGCATTAACTGTCACCTCCTCAGCAGAGGCTGAGAGAGAGAGAGGGCCAAATGAAAGCCCTTTTCTCTCGGTTCCTCTCCTCTTTTCCATCCACCCAGCCAACCATCCCAGTATTAAGTGAGGCGAGCGACAGAGATATGAATGTGATATTCCCTCTGGTATTTTTAACCGCTGTATTGAATTCGTATAAAACACTTAAGGCTCCTCGGCTTCTGCCTGATGGGAGCCTCTCGCAGGTCTATCTGCAAGAGTCTCTAGAGAGAGCTTCTCTCCTGCCACGAAAAATTCCTGTTTTCTCTCTTACACCATCTATCCCTCCCTACCTCCATCCTAACCACTTCTTCCTTTGCTCTTTCATGCATATGGGGATTTCATCAGGAGACCTCCCACCCGCCGCTCATTCATAAAAAGCTAATGAAGTTGGAAGGAAAAGTCCATAAAAATCTCATTAGGTGTTCACCTCTTGATATTGGTACAAATCAAACTTAGAAGCCCTCCTGAGGATTGGTGTAATGAGTAATGATAAGTAGCATGTCTTGTCTTGAAAAAAATGTGCTAGCAGGATGTTTGGTCCATGTCATATTTACAGCACAGTAAGACAATGAGTCCCCACGCAACGTAGAAGTAACACAACAAGTAGTGAGAAAGACACAATGATAGGGAAGATTAGTAGAGTAACTATAGACTGAGTGGAGGGAGGGAAACAAATAAAACAAGTTAATAAGTTCATATTTCTACATGAACTATCACAATTTGGCATTCAACTTCACATTTTGAAATCATATGGTCAATCATTGTCTTTGAATCTAACCATGAGAGGAGACCATTAATGACCCAAGTCAGAAAGAGGAAGTACGAAGCATATTAGGCTATATTTATGAATAATGGAGAACCCTGAGAGACGCCTACACTGATCGAACACAACCTTATGAATTATACTGCAACGCGTTTTCATATTTATTTCTGGGCCCCGGCTATTTCTCATGCTTGAGCGAGGCTTATCACTTAACAATTAATTATTAACATGTGTCAGAATAAGGAGTGCTATTACAGGGATTGAGATGCATGTTGTACACTGGCCAGAACTGACAACACTTCTTGTACTCTCGCTCTCCTGTCTGTTTAAAAAGCTTGGTTTTAGGTGGAAACTGAAATTTCTGGCTCTTAATTTGTGAATAATGCATCAGCCGGAATATGCATTATACTAAAAAGTATGAGCAAGTGGGAGTGTACATTAGAAAGGTTTCTCACTCTACATGCTTGCTTTTTGCTATCATTTGCTGGAATATAATTAGATTTGATATATACGGACAGCAATTATTCAGCTCTTTCAGTAATAAAAGTTCAAAGTTCTGTGTCTGTCATGATGATTAAATGCCTAATATAATTCTTTTTAATAATTCTTCTGAAGAGTAAACAACAAACTGCACAAGGTTAGGGGTTTAGTAATGTGCACGTTATAGCTTTAAATTCTTGAATTACATCAATTTAACACTCAAAATATAATGTATTCATCTACCTCCCGATTAAGGTTAAAACTGGATGCCCTCCCAAGAATATTAATAAGGCATGCAAGTCAGTCAAGAATACCATCATCCTCATGTCCATTAACAATGGTACAGATGTAAGCAGTGGTAAACCTGATGACCGTTAAACAAAGACCACATTCATTATGCAGACAGATCATTGCTCCATATTTTGTTCATTTGCATATATCACAATCTGGTCTATTTGTATGATAATCTGATGGCTGATGAAAACTGTGTTTGTTTTGATTGGGGCTGCAAAAGGTACAGGGAATGGTAAAAAAAAAAAAAAGGGTCGGTGTCTTAATGCAGGTTTTGAATATGCAATGTGTGTCTGACCTCACTGGGAAGAGGAGGCATGTAAGATTTATAAGTCGTCTGCAGCCCCCTGATTGACTGAAACACAGGGGATCATTTAGATAATGCATCCCCATTCCTAACAACTGCTTAGGGTCAAAAAGTAAAAGAAGTCTGCATTGACAGCTGAAGCTACTGAAAGGAAGATGTAGTATCCCAAAAAGTACGTTATTTTCTCTGTGTTCATCTTTGACATAATTGTTTACTTTTGGCAGGTATTTGCTTGATCTGATGTCATATTTTTGAGAGTGTGACCTGAAACCCAAGAAGGAAAAGGAGGAGGGAGGGAGGACCCTTACCTTTTTTTTTTCCAATGGCAATCTGGGTATGGGAGATAACAGAGTGAAAAATGTTGGAAGCAATCCACTCTGCCTTGGAGTAAGACCTTTACGATTTCACCACTTCATTAGGAAGTGGCTAATCTCTCCACTCGAGAGGCCTGATAAGGACTCTGCGCTAATGCAGGAGGAGTCAAAGTTCAAACAGCCTTCGATGTTTTGATGCTTAACTTACTAAAGTTCCTGTATGTTCATTAGACAGCTTTATCAGGAAACTCTTCTCTTACATTCTCCAATACCCATCAAGATTGGAAGAGGTGGTGGTGGTGTTGGTGGTGGGTGGGGAGCGGCGCAGTCTGCAGCTGTGTGGAGATAACAGATAGCAGGGATAGCGGGCTCTTGTAGAAGGCGGGATGGAGGGATGAAGTGGAGAGAGAAAGGGAGACGACTGGTCAGACCATCTTCTTTTCTCGAGTGCTCTCTCTATATCTCGATTGCGCATGGGTTTGTTTGTGTATGTATGTGGGTTTCCATGCATGTTTTTGTGTACAGCCCACATTTGCATGCATCTGCACAGTTGTGTGTGTGTGTGTGTGTGTGTGTGTGTGTGTGTGTGTGTGTGTGTGTGTAAGGCCTTGATGTCCTTATGCAGTCACATCTCCTTCCACACGACAACAGCCCAGGCCCCTCCACTCATCAATTTTGCATTGCCATTTAAAAAATCCTATCACAAGTTCCCCATCAGATTCACATTGGCCCCTAGTGCACATAAAAAGGCATATTTATACTGATCCCCTCTCCCTGAAATTGTTTTTCAAAGGGAAGATATTTTTTGTGCCCTTCTAGTATCAAAGGCTCGTCAGCACTCCAGAGAGTCAACCACATATATCAAAGTAACACAGGAGCAAGAGGACACATTGAAGAGAGTGAGCAAAAAAAAAAAAAAATAAGATAACACATTTAGCATTAACTATTTTGGGATGTTTGGATGCTTATTTTTGTTTACTGAATCTGAATTCTGTCACTTTGTGTCAGGCGACACCCAGGCTGCCTTTTAATTAGGTCTGACATGTTTCTCATCTTAGACTAACTTTACCGATGTACAAACATGCTGTTCACCCTTCACAGAGGAAGTTGTGAAAATATAGTACAAACTCCAGAGTGACTGAATCAAAGGTTACAAAATGTTCAGACATAGTGAAGTGGTACGACGCATTTGAGTGCGCTTGATGTAGTTGTACTGGGAGATACCTCCAGAGCACAGGTGCATTTAGCAAAGTCATGGCACCATACATCCTTTGGAAATATATTACAGTATAGATTCAAACCTGGCCAGGGAGCACATGATTAGATTTTCAGCCTTTAAATTAAAGTGTTTTGTTAATCAGGAAAAGGTTTAAGATAAAGGCCCCTAGGGTATTCTGTGGAGGATGCTGTAGTATTTTTGGGTATGGGTTGCTGATATAGGATTTTTACTTAAGAGTTGGGTTCACATTATTGGCATTAACCCTCTAAATCCCAAGCCATTTTTAAGCATTTTTTGCTCCTGTCACATTATTACTCACTGTGAGCTCATTTGTCACTCTATCTGCAAGCGTTGCATCTCAAATTAACAAGCACAACCATGGCCAGAAGTAGAAATAACTCCTAAATGTCTATTGAGCAGTATAACAAAGTCATAATGGCATAAACATAACAAAAAGAAAAAATGTAAGTTTTATTTATTTGATAATTTATTTAAAAAAAATGGAAAAAGAGTTGAATCAGATAATTCAACAGTTCCCTAAGGAAACACCTGTATATACAATACAGGAAAAAAAGAATATTGGCTCTACATCATTCACACAAAGAATTAGTTAAATTCTTACAAAGGTAACACCAGTGGTGGAATGTAACAGCTTTAGTTACTTGTTTTGCACTGAGTACTTTTTTTATACTTAAACTACATTTTCCTGATGATACTTATATATTTGTAATGAAGTAACATTTTCACTGCAGGACTTGTACTGTAACAGAGTATTATTGCAGTGTAGTATTAGTATTTTTACTTAAACTAGTAAAGGATCTGAATACTTCTTCTACCACTGGTCACCACAAATCATTTTCAAAACAGCAGCATGAGGATATTGTTAAAATATGCAATGTGAACAATGACATCACAAAATCTGATGGTGTGTCAAAAACACAGTAAAACAAGCACAACAGTACAACATGCATTACATTGTTTGTTTTTAAATATCTATTGTATATGTAATAGTATCTTTTGACATCTGCAGGTTTACCTGTATCCTTTTATATCCATATATGTAATTCAACACATCAATTCTAACAGTGGGCAGGCTGCCACTTGTATTTCTGTTCCACAGAAGTACCGATGGGGGTTTTGTTGGACTTTATTACTTCACAGTTATTCACACAATACATTGAGTAACAAAGAAGTGAATATGTCTAAGATGTTTTATTCTGACATTTCTCTCTACCTACGCAGACTGTACCTCAGTGTATCTGTGAGCAGATAACAAATGAGGGTGCCAACTGGGCCACAAAATGCCGCAGAGATAATCTGCTATCAGTGAGCCTCACTGATCCCAGGGAAAAGAAATAGGGCTTAGAGGGCGAAGTGTCAACACCTTAGATATCTGTACATACTTAGCCCTGGAATCAAAGCTAAGGTGGCAGGGCCTGCTCACTGCTTAGCCTCATATCTCCACAACAGTAACATCCCTGTGCTACAAACCAAAGTGTCTCTTGACTTTCAACCCTGGGAAGGCAGTGAGTACCATCTACACATGCAAAATGTCTCCGAAACACAATATATTCATGTTATTCAGAAATTTTGAAAACAAAAAAAAGTGTTTTGTTTCATCATTGTGCTCCTTTTTTTAAAATGTACAATCAAATGATGTGGGCAGACTGATTAGACTTTTGTCCTGATGTTCTATCTTTTCTCTGTGACCTTGTTATTTCAGTTGGCTTTTGTTGTGGCCAAAATCTAGTGACACAAAAAAACAGGATGTTTTATACTTACAGCGAGCTTGAAAGGAACATAGATACTTTGCATAATTAGTTTCTAATTATGCATAGTTTGCTCACTATAGTGCCTCACATGGGAACAGATCAGGAAAAACCTTGAACTTTATATCCACTTACAGAATAAAGGGAACATTTAACAAAGACAGAAAGGATTGTGCGGTGGGAGAAATCCAATCCAACACGCTTCTCCCATAATCCCAGTTCCCATTTTCTACAAATCATTTTTTTCCTCTATGTTTTTGCAAAACATTTTCACAACCATACTGTTGTTTTCATAGTTTTCAGCCAGATCCCTTTTCATAACTTTTGCATCATTGCTCAGAGATAGGTAATTGGTGGAAGAGCTATCCAAAATAGTGTCTAAGCCCCCTCCCAACAGCTCAGAAAGTGCAAGGAGAATGAATTATGCTTCATCAACAATGGGCCCATGAACATTGAATACGGTGTCACACTCTCAGTATAACAACGATTAATATGTAATTTCACAAAAACATATGATGTAACATATGGTGTTCAGCGTTGACACTTTTTGGATCTCTGAGCTTTCAATGAGATCGTTATATTCCAACAATGTCAACTGCATTCTTTATGCATTAATATAAAAACTCTATTATTGATATCTATTTATTTAAATTACATATGGATATATTTTTTTAGTAGGAATAGCCATTCTTGTAGCCTTGGCAGCGTCAGTGCCATGCTTTATCTGTCTGCACCATTTAGTTACACAGCACAATGTATTTGTATATTCATACCCAATGCATTTGTAAATTCAGTCTGCTCAAACGTTTAATTCCCTTGAGCTATGCCTCTGTGGTTCTTTCGCGAAGGCAAGAAACCATCTTGGTATAAAAAGAGACTGTATATAAATAATATGCCTCTTCTCCCATGAGCTTTGACGGTATTTAACTCCCAAGATTTTTTTCCCCAAACCCACCAGAGCCTTCATTATGAGTCATTAGGTTTCATAATGTTTTTATGAGATTTTCTGTCTCTCTCTTTCATCCCAGGCAGCTTAAATCCGCTTGTGACAGTATACCAAAACAGACGACTGGGTCTCCTATTACCCATCAACGCAATATTTTCTCCGGTTCACAAGGCAATAGAGCAAGCACTCTCTCCATTTAAGGAAACATAATTACAAATGGAATAGTATACCCATCTCATATGTGTGTATACCTGCGTGCACATGTATTTATTTATTTATTTATTTATTTATTTTGAGGGGGTGGGGGTCAGTGTGTCAGTATATCAAACATGACTTTTCCTTTATCCAGCTTTCCATTTTTTTCCATTGATCTTAGCACAGTCACTTCAAAAGGCCCAGAGAACCATAGGAGTACAAAGCAGGGTTCAATCATCTGAAGGACAGCCTTGGCCTTGGATGGTACCACTCTCCACCCAACACAGACAGGCCGAACTGGCTTTATTACCCGGTGAACCTGAGAAGAACAGAGGAGACACAAAATATGAAATTGCTGTGGGCATTAAAACTTTCAGAAGGTCATTGCAGAAGCACTAAAATGGACAGTTTTTCAATAATTTGCTTACACATCTCCCATGTTCCCATTTCTTCTCAATCTTAAACGTTGTCTTATAATTAATTATAATTAATTAATAATAATTCATTACATTTATATAGCGCTTTATCATAGACACTCAAAGCGCTTCGGGGGGGGGAGACTACTCTCTACCACCACCAATGTGTAGCACCCACCTGAGTGATGCACGGCAGCCTTGCGACGCCAGACGCTCACCACACATCAGCTTGGTAGAAACTTGTGACTAAAGTGTACATGTACACATACTTAATACAGATGTATAGCACACAATTATTTACAAGCATTCTCAAACTTTCATTTACAGACATAAAGGTACTTATTCACCGATACATACACATAATACTGTATGTAACTTTATAAAAATGCGAGTTTAAGCATAACACACACACACACACACACACACACACAACATAAATAAACACACCGCCACCTTCACACACGTCCTCCACCACCTTCAAATTGCAGCCCGGCAGCTCGATCTTTCGAAGTTCTCTTAATCAAAGTGCAGCTGTGAGGCTAATCAAAGAGCCCTAAATAACTCCATCTCCCAACACAGGCCATAGGAGGATTAAAAATCCACTAGCCAGAACTGGGTTTCTTCGATCTGGGGGCCGCTAACGCCTAATGAGAACTCCCCAAAGCCCCAGATCACAGCTGAGCTGCTGGGCGCAGCATGCTGAGGCCCCTCTTTAAATCCTAAAGAGATCCTATCAGGACCAGATGAAAATAGATATTGCCCTCTCTGAGTGTCAGATGATTAAAAGAATGGCAGAGGATTATAGAGTCCAGTTTAGATGTTAGTTCGGGGAGGGGGAAAAAGAAACTCACTGTGCTCCTGTATTTGTATGTGTATTTTACATGGCATTAAGGCCCTTACAGATAAGAGCAGTCTGAGACCAAGGGTGACTGTAAAGGCAGCGCTCCATTATGTAGACTTAGAAGACCTACATTTGTTTACTCAGATCTTATAGGGATTAGAGAACTGTTTGCTGTGACTCCATGAAACACACTGGCCTTTTGTTCTACCATGAAGCTTGTTTAAGAGTTTAAGTATGTTTGTTTTTACTGAACTGCAATGTCTACATAATAACCTGGACCTATGATAAGTGGATTATGACATTGGTATGCTTTGGACATCGGAAAGTTTCAGTCATATGCTGTAATTATTTATTTAACAAAGACATTAGTCAGTCTGACGCATCAAAATCTAATACATTGTCATATTTACTAATAAAGAGAGTTGCCTCTTGATATTTTTATTATTTTATTTGGATTCTGATAGATCCAAATTTCACCAAAAAGACATTGATTTAGGATTCTTATTCTCATTTTTAGTTTTACAAATGTAAACTGACCATATTTAAAAACAGTGCTGTGACACTGAGAAGCAAGCCCAAACTTATTGCCATGCACATTTTAAAAGACATAGTAAGAAAGTAATAAAATTGATTCACATTAAAACGCACACACATACACACACATCTAATCTAATAATGAATTTAAAAATTATATTCTTTCTCATGATATACAATATGCAGTAAGTGCATGGTGAAATATTTTGCTGAGCCATCAAACTGTCAGCACTCAGTTTGTCAAATTCCTCATTTAATAATAAAGTAATTGACACTGAAATCCCTAGCTACTGTACATAAAATAGTTTAAAGTTACGCAGTGCGGGATATTTTCGTTACATGAAATGGTGTCAACATCAAATGCAATGTCATGTTCATAGACAGCTGAAAATGTATACCAATTGTTTTTAGCATGTCTAGAGTTTTCTCAAATATTAGGGCTGCAACCAACGATTATTTTCATAGTCAATCTGTATTTTCTTGATTAATGGATTAGTTGTGCGTCTTATAAAATGTCAGAAAATGGTGAAAAATGTTGATCAGTGTTTTCCAAAACCCAAGACGACGTTCTCAAATGTCTTGTTTTGTTCACAACCCAAAGATATTCAGTTTAATGTCATAGAGCAGTGAAGAAACAAGAACTGAAGGAGCTGAAATCAGAGATTGTTTACAATTTTTCATAAAAAGTTACCAATCAATTATTAAAATAGTTTGCGATTAATTTAACAGTTGACAACTAATCGATAAATCGTTGCAGATCTATTAAATGTGAATATTTTTACAAACTTGAACTTTTATGAAAAACTAATCTACATGTAGTTTTGCATAACTATACATACATATCTATATTATTGGAAATTTGACAATCCGTCGTTACCTTCTCTTTGCAGTAACACCCATGCTGGCATCCTATGTGTCTGTCGGTCTTTTCAGAGTGTATGCTCTAACTAGACCAACACAGATCTGACAAGGTTGTGTGCACCTGTCATGTCCCACTCTCCTATAACTTTAACATGTTCATGTCTGGGCCTGGCAGGTCATTATAATAAATGAGGTGGGCTTAGTGGACAGCCATGCCTAGTTCGTCTTCCCTAATGGGAGCGAAGAAATCTGCAAACCAGTACTTTACATTGACTGATGCTGAAGGCTCAAAGAAACTAGTTAAAGTGGACAATTAGAGTTGGGGGGGGTGGGGTATATCTCCCTGCCCAATCACATGAAATGTCCCTTGTTATTTCAATAATTCAGACAGCAGCTAATTTCTACAGCTCGACTGTGTCAAGGTAATGTGCGGCTCACATGTCCTAGATGTGTCACTTTGAACTTAGTCACTACAGCTTCGAAAGTGCCGCAGACAGGTTCCTGGCAGGGGAGATGGTGTGGACTTTCAATTAAATCAAACATTCGGAAAAATTTTGAGAGGGAAGAAATGTAAGAGGAAGGGGCTTAAAAAAAAAAAAAAAAAAAACTTGCATTGTTTGGTGTAACATCTGTGATGGTGCATTTCTGTATGCATTTACATAGGCTTGTCTCGGTTTCTTGATTTGACAGCAACCCTCCACCAACAATATGTTGAATCGAACACAGAAGGCATAACTTGTATGAAATTCTCTCACCCCTTGTGGGGCATATTCTGCCCTCAGTGCTTACACAGCTCAACAACAGACCTACACACATACCTTGATGCTTGAGTCTAAGGCTGTTAGACCCTCCACTGACATCTGAAGTGGCTTAGCACAAGTGCAAATCTCTCCAAACCAGACCCTGAGGACTCTATTTCATACTCCCAGCCCCTCTCTGCCTCTTCCTCTCCAATATGCCTGACCTAGACGTCTGCGCTCCTTTCATCCACATTCCCATGGAAACTCATTTAGCCCTAGAGGGAGAAGGCAGCCCTGGGTTCAATTGGCTGGATTTACACTTGAGATATTATTCATTACATTAGCTACCATGCTGATCTCTTGCTCGGTTGTTCTCTCTCTCTCTCTCTCTCTCTCTGTGTCTCTCCATCTCTCTCTTTCTATCTCTCTCTCATTGTCTGGTGGCAGGCTTCTCAATATATTCCCTGTCTTAAAATTCATGGACTTCTCCTCAATAGATACCTATATTGGGTTTTCTGCTATTGTTACCCACCCTGTCTCATCGCCACATGGAAATTGCATTCTTGAATGTCAAGAGCAATATTTTCAAGGACAAATTAAAGCGATGGCACAAAGCTGCTGCATAACAAAGTGAACTCGTCTTAGATGTATTTGAACAATTGTAACAATATGCAAATAAAGAGATATCCTTTTTCTCTTAGAGAAAAAGAAATACAAAAATAAGAATAATTGAATTGTCGACGCTTGTTAAGACAATTCAACATGGTGTCCAGACAATGTAAAAGTGGGAGGATTTTTTATCTTCAAAAACCAATGTGTGGCTATCAGTACCGTGGAATGTAATGGCTAATTGTCCTTGCTACTGCAGATTTTATGGTCTTTAAGCTCATTATATAATTGCTTGCATGAGCCTCTTTCCTGCAGTGAGCTGATATGTGTGCATGTGTGTGTGCATATCAAAAGAATTGTATGATTATTCTTATTCAAATTGTAGTCAATCCTTATCCTCTGTCCTTTGCTCATTCTCCACTAACATCATATTTAATTATGTGGCCTGTCTGTTGTTCGCCTGCTGTTGAGATTCAGTATGTAGCATGTTAATGGACAGTACATGACTGGAAATGAAGCTATTATTCCAGAATAAGCATTAATATCTTCAGCAGCAAACAGCCTGGGGACAAGTAACGTTAGAGAGGTGGCGGACAATGATTAGCTTTATCTCTAACTCCAAGTTTCACACATCAACATGCACGTGTGTGCACTTACACACACACATACTATCATGTACAATCACTCACAAATATTCTTCACCATCTCCTCTCCCTGACATTACTCTTGAGAGATCCCTTTTTTGTTTTCTGGTCAGACGCATCTGTAGACACTTGCATTTCACATGTGTAAGATATTGTGTGTGTGTGTGTGTGTGTGTGTGTCATTACAGTACACATACCTTTTTTTAATCTGTCATACAGTACCACACAAGCATGCAGGTGTGTCTCTGTCTTTGTGGTGCTTATATGCGTCTGAGTGTGCACATTCATATACTGTATGAGCACATGCCTCTTTGTCACAGAGAGAAGGGGGGGGGGGGTGTATCCATCTTTCCCAGTCCATTTTTTGGAGATAATGACGGCCATTTCTTCTTCTCAGTGACTGATGACAGGCAGAACTAACCGCTAATGGCATGCCAGTGCTGGAGCGTGCCACTTATGTTATTTTTCCTGACAAGGCTCAGGGGAAGGCTTCATTTTTTTGACATTTGACCATGCAAATTCACTCCTGCTACATTATTCCACATTTACATCCATCTTACCCCTCCCACCTCGTCCTCTGCCTCTATCCACCCTACCCTACCCCACCCCTCTCTCTCTCTCTCCTTCCTTTAGAATCTGCTAGTGGTTGCAGATAGTAAAAGCCAGGCTAATAAAGTGCCATGAAAAAAAAATCACTTAAATAGCAATAAAAAAAGACATTCTGAATAAAGAGCCCAACCTTTTCTATTCAGTAGCTTTAGACTTTTTTCAAAGTAAATGAGGCAGTCAAACGGAAAGCTGCTAAATGCAAAGGGATGTGGTAAATATCAGCTGTGCAGAGTGCAGTCAAGATGAATATGAGCGCCACCAAATAATTCATTGACACAGGAAATTTCAATTTGTGTGTCTGTATATTGTTCTTTTGTTCTTTTTTCTTTTAAATCTCAGGTTGTGACAAACGCTTGTGCTGTAGCTGTACATCACAAATGGACCTCATGATCTTGGAAACTCAGACGATTTGCAAGATTTATTATCAAACTTTTAGAAAAGGTTGAATAATGAGGATAACTTGGGGGGGGGGGGAAGAGCCATCTTTAGTCAGGTTAGATCAAAAACAACATGTTACAGTAAAAACAGGCACATACAGTATAGACTAATGCACAGACAGAGACAGTCCAGAGTAACTGTGATTTAGATTCCTGGTCGGATCACAGTTCTATCTTGATGAGCACATCAAGTCAGCCCTCAGATTTGTATTGTGTAGCCTCAGATTCTGCTATTAGGAACAATTTAGCTGTAATGGACTCCTTTAAATTTCTCCATCTTTGCAAACTTTGAAAATTAATGTTCAAAATCCATTCAGGTTATGTTTTACGAGCTGATTTCACTCCTCGCATGATCAAACTACAGTGTGCGCCTTCAGCAACCACACATCCATATTCAAAACCCCCTTAGTTCACAAACATCAGGTGTGGTCGACATCCACTAATAAGGCATTCCTGTTTTTTTACTCCTTGCTGCTTTTTTCATCCCATAAGTTAGCAATACGAGACTTTATCTCCCTTCTGATGATTTAAAGAGCTTTTGTCTCAATGGGTGGTATTGGTTTTCTGTGTGCGTGTATGTGCACATGACTGTTATTGTGCCATCCGTGCATATGTGTAGGTTTACATACAGTATGTGTGCCTGCAGTCAGAAATTATGTTTGCGCTTCCCCAGCCAGTGTGTGTGTGTGTGTGTGTGTGTGTGTATATGAGTTTGTGTGTGTGAGAGAGAGAGAGAGAGAGAGAGAGAGAGAGAGAGAGAGAGAGAGAGAGAGAGAGAGAGCGAAGCAGGGGGTTGATGGGTCTTGGTGGGTCAGTACACCTGCTGCGGCTACAAGCACTCTGGGACAGCTAATGTTCTCTGAGCTGACAGGAGTCTCCCCCACCACTTCGATGCCCAACCCTCCTCCCCTCTCCTTCCCCTTAGTTTGAGCTTAGATAGATTGCCCTTGTAACAGGGGCTAATAATGTGCCACAGAAGGCTTTTTAATGGGGAGGACTTTGATAGGTTTTCCAGGACACAGAAAAAGACACACAGAGGAAGACATATGCATGGCATGCACATGAAGACAAGAACGGACACACATTGATGCACACGTGCATGCCTGTGAACTCACAAACTTAAACAAATGTGGATGTGCACACACATCCATGCACACACTCTACCTGTCTGCTTGTTTTACCACATTATTATGGCTGGCAGGGGGTCTCTGGCCCTCTGCTGTTCTCCAAAGGCAGCCTGTAATGTGTCAAGAGAGAGAAAATGAGGAAGGAGGGAATAAAGGGAGGAAAAGAAAGAGGAAAAGGAGGAGGAGGTAGACTGCCAGCTGACAATGAAATAAAGCCCATTAGAGAGAAGTAAAATAACAGAGGGAAGGAAGTGACAGCATGCCTGTTACACACACAGCTTTACTGTCTTTAACTACTGTCAGCCCCACTGGGTGACAGCAGCTGCCATCTCTCACACATACACACATAAAGGCATGCATATACACATTCACACACATGCACACAAAAATGAGCATTCGCACACACAAAGGGTTTGAATCACAAATTCCCTACTTGTAATCATGCACATGGAGACAAGCAAATAAAGGAACATACAAGCACACAGATTCAGTATAGACCCAATTGCACCTATCAACAGCACTGCAATGCACACTGCAATTCACAGACATTTGAGGGATTGTCATTTGTTGTGTTAGAGTTGCGTTAGACAGTTAGTGTATTTTTTAATTGTCAGTACATTCAAATGAATGTCTATACTGTACATAAAAAGCAGCCTTATATGTTTTCAATATAATGCTTCAAAATAAATACAAAATTAAAGAAATAATGATCACTGTTTCATCTGACTTGTTCTTTTAGTTGCACAGAAACAAATACAAACTTGAATACTGTTACATCATAGCATTCCATTAGGATTCCGTACTGAACAATTGGGCTTAGATGACATCCTCTTCCTGAGTAACACCGGGACACACTCGGAGAGGACACATTCATGACAAATCTTAAGGTTATTGTCCCTCATCGCTGCATCTAAAGGCTATCACAGGACAAGCTGTTCTCATCAATCTATCCAAAAAAATGTAGTCATCAGGTTGGACAAGCTGCATGTGTCAACCCCTCCACAATTTAATTATAAAAGACCTGTTATTGTTATCAACAATGTTGTTATAACGGAATTGTGTTAATTGTGGCTGTAATGAATTTGATACTTTTCCCTTTTTTTCCCCATAAAAACACTATTTCAGTGCAACACAACATTTGCACAGTGTCACCTCCAATCAATTAATACATCACCAGGCAACGAAATGAGCAAAAGTGGATTTTTGCTTTTTGCTAAAGAGAAGAATATTCAGCTAAATTCAGGTTTCTGAAAAATATCGCCGTTTTACAATAACCACTGGGAACAGTGAAAGTGTCTGAGTTGCTAGCAGCATGGTTACTGAAATGGATGATTACAGTGATATGAGGCTGTCTCTTTGGACATAATGTCATGTAAAGGTTTCACTAATGTTCTCGTCACCATGGTCATTCAAATGCATGTTTTAAAGTGACACGAGGCTGACCTGTCAGGAAAAAATGGACTTTTAAATGATATAGACAGAAGACTTGTAAAGCCAGGTCTCACTAATATTTTTAAATATTAATGTGTACCTCCATCAATGCATGAGCGAGGGATATTCTAATAGATACTTAATTATTCATACCCATAAATAAAACCTGCTTACCTAGATTAGGACTAAAAAAAACCTACTATGATGGTTTATGGGGACAGGCTAATAATGTATGTAAAAGGTTTTTGATGTACCTGTACATTAACTTTAACCTAAAGTATGGCCATCAGATATGCTTATTTCATATTCACAGAACACAACTTTCTAGACCTTTACAGCATTATTTGCAATAGCTAAGCCACCTTGCATACTTCGGTATGCACTGTACTATAAATGTATGGTGAAAGCCAGTTTGTCAAACTGTCAAACCAATACATCACTAGTTTCATGAGAACACCATGCCACTTCAACTACACTGGCTTTCATGTAATTCTTGCAGCAGATTCATGCAAAGTAGTTTTTTAGCATTTAGATTTTTTTGTATTCATACATTGCATCATACTTGCTACAGTTAATGAGTCCTTATAGTGAGAATAATCTATACTTTCTTGCATAGCTGATATTAGTAGCACTGTAAGGAGCATGCATTGTCAATGCAGCATGCAAACTGAACCAACCTGCAACAACAACAATTATGTGTAATATAAAGATAGTAAAAACTGCTCCGCGGGAGGGGGGGGGGGGGTTGTGGTTTCCAGAGGGTCAATCGCGAAACTCTTTGTTTACTTGTGCGTTGGTGTGTGCCTCGAGCCGACATGTGTGTATGTGTGGGGAGTGGGTGATGGAGAGAAGGGAAAAAGTGAGAGCGTGACAGCAATTGTCTTTGGAGCAAGTTGTGACTTTAGAAGAATAGTGAGAGAAACAAAGTGTTTCCCCTGTGTTTTCTGACCACGGTGGGAAATCTGTAGCAGGAAAAGTTAACCCTCTCCTTGATTTTATGTTGTTTATGGAGAAAGAAATGAGTCAGGGGAAATCCAACACTACCAAGCTACGGCCGAGCGACGTGTGTGGCCGCGACATGTAGTTACATTTTTCGAGAGGTGCGCGTCAGACTATGGCATAGGGTCTGCGGGGGTACGCCGTCGATTCTACACACGACTATAAAACAGCCTTAATTCAGCAGTTTCATGACAATCATCGCATGTGTCTGGGATATATTTCATATGTTTATCTTGCAGGAATGACCCTGAATGGTCGACTATTCGACGATTCAATCTAAGGAGTCTGATTCGACTGCCTCAGTTGAATCGCAGTGTCTGAAAGTGAGGTTATGAAACAAAGGATCATTTCATTCAGCCTATATGGGGGTGCTGAATTTACATAGATTTTCTTGGTTAATCACAAATCATGATGTATAGCCTACTTTGGTATAAATATTAGCCTATTGATAATACTGTTAATAACAGAAGGGTACTCGTGGAGAAAAATATGTCGGTACTACTACTGGTGAGTACTGGCACATTTCAGGCACTGTTACACTGTTGAAATAATGTGAAATTTAACCTGAATACTTACAGTAAACTTTATCACACAATGAAAACTATTGTAAAATAGTGAAGGATGCTATTCATTTGAAATGAATGTGAACACTGTTTCCGGTGTAACAAACTCACCCAGACCTACCTTGTTTGCTTCACCATGCGGTTGTTTTTCCTCAGCGGACACGTCTGGTTTGTTTTATCCTCCAGATCTGTAAGACCACTTGTGAGAAAGAATTAACTGCTAATCAGTTTTAGTCGCAGGCTGTTAATATTTAATTGAATAAACAAACAGACACAAACAACTTAATGGGGAGTGTTATGATAATGTTTTGCATCTTCCCTCACTTAAAATTCTGTCATGAAAAATGTAATTATTGCTGACAGAATGAATCACATTCTAATTAAGTTGTGGCAGAAGACAAGAGTTGTGGAAGTAGGTTAAACATGGAACACTTTTCTTGAAGTTGTTTCCTCTTTTTAAGTTGCATTTCATCATCAGTTGCAGAGTTTAGTATGTTACACATAAAGTGGATGTTATGTCTTTTGTATATCTGTACAGTATGATACATAAACAGTATGTATTTTTCAGTGTAATAAATCTTATCCAGCCACCTTGCACAGAAAAAATAATTACTAGGGTAAATGTTACCTGTATCCATTCAAGCTTGCTTTGAAGAAGACTACTACTTACCAAAATAAGTCCGTTTTACCGCATCATCCCACTTTATAATACTTGTCTAGTACCACGGGACTGTATGTCTGCCTGCTGTACTAAGTTGGGTATTTATACAAGCTCTCTTCCTGTTTTTGGTTAAGGACATTCTGAGCGCAGTCATAAAGGTTACATAAAATAAAAGAGATGCTTCCAATGGTTTATGCCATTATGCAATGCCATCACATGTATTATGATATTAACAAATGCTTAATGCACGCACATAGGCTTTAGTAAAAAGGTCATTCGTCCTAAAGTGCATCAATTGTCTTTGATTCTGTCCAACTTTAAAATTTGAAGACAAAATCTTTTCATCTGACAGCATCAATATATCCCTTCATTTGCTGTTCAAAGCAGCTTCGGTGGGATGCAGTCAATTAAAATGTCAATTAAAGTGGATGTTCTAATATTCAGTGATCACTTTACACTTACACACTTACTGAGAAAAGAGCAGTCGGTATTATTGAATTGGCCGCGACTGCATAAAGACTTCTGATGAGGCAAGCCCAGTAAGCCTGTGGAGAATCTGAGAGGCAGGTTCCACAAATAATGAAGTCTTCAGCTGTGGTGAGGAACACAACTGTGTGTGTGTGTGTGTGTGTGTGTGTGTGTGTGTGTGTGTGTGTGTGTGTGTGTGTGTGTGTGTGTATAATGATCCCAAATTGTATAATTAATTATGAACACGTCTGAATAGAGGAGAGATTTCAAGATACATGCAAAATGAGAGAGAAGAGAATGAGAGAGATATAAAGATCATTCCTCCTTTCCAGTTGTTTCCATCGTAATAAAGCAGCAGGGTGAGAGATGAGCCTGCTGTGCCCTCCTGTGGCCACAGCAGTGAAATATTGCCTGTCCCATTTCTCTGTCGACACCTAATTGGAGTCTTTCTGACTTCTATTATCCTGTAATAGGAATGCATCATGGGGTTATATCAATGAGGGTGGTTTTAATAACATTTATTTTTAAATCAGTGAAAAGGTAGATTGCAAAAAGAAATATATTCATCTACAGTAACAAATCAGTAAAAATAGGGTGACTGACAACTTTTACATGATACACCTTTAAAATAAATGTGCTATATGTGCATGCCTACTGCACATAATGCAATGACATATATTTCTTTAAATAATGTGAAACATAAATAAATAAAAGACGATAGACAAAATGTAAAGATGGTTTCTATGATTAAAAACTAACTTGTTTAGTTAAATAATAATTTGTATTCTACAAATTCCTTCACACAATTAATGCTAATACAAAGAGTGTAACTACAGTGCATATAAGGCAAAAAAAAAAATCCTTTGAGGATTGTTGGATAAACAAAACACAATTAAGGAGAGGCTATCCATTTAGTCCTTACAGCTAATCTAATTGGTGCAAGCATTATTAGCAAAAAATGTATAGTGCTGTTTAAAGAGCATTACCAGTGTCCATCCTACAATTTATAAATGTATTTAAGTTGATATTATATAGTTAGTATATATTTAGATCAACACGTTTTATCTTCCTTGTTTTGCTGGGAAGTTAGGCTCTGCAAGCTGGCAAAACAATGAGCAAAAAAGCCAGCCACCAACTACATCAGTTTTAAAGTCTGTGAGACTAACATTCACCTATCCAGTCAGTCAGACGGTTGGCCAACAAGCCACCCAGACGGGCATCTGAGCAGTCAGTGAGAGTGACAGTCATTCCACCAACAAGTCAATCAGACACTCAGCTAATCCTTTACTCAGTCAACAAGCCAGTCAGCTATCCAGCGAGCCTGCCACTCATCAGGTTAGCCAGTCAACATGCCAACCCGTCTACTAGTCATTTAATTTGCTACCTCGCAGTCGCCGAACCTGCAGCCAGTCAAAACTTCAAATAACCAGTCAGTCACTCAGTCAGCCAGACAGGAAACCAGTTAACCTCTTCCTATGAGTCAACCAGTCCGTCAGTTTAACCAATACCCTGTCAGTTTAGCACAGTATATATTACGTAGGACTGGAGAGCACACATGACCTTTCTCACTTCCAGTATGAGGAGCCAAATCATTATTACTATGGTAACCGCAGGGCAGAGACACAAACTGGGGATGAATAAAGACTGAACCATTTAAGGATGGCCTCCTCACACAAACATATGTGCATATATGCACAAGGGCATGCATGCACATACAGACACAAACACACACACACACACACACACACACACACACAAAATGGTAGCTGACATGTGCCCATCTCCTCTGTTCTGCCCTTGGAGAATCTAAATACTAAATGTATGTGCATATTTTTTCATAGCAAGAGACATTAGAATTTTTCGAGCAACCCCCCCCCCAATCCCCTTCCGCCGTCTCCCATACGGAGGACATGAAAGAGTCTGAAGCGCATAATGCTGGAGGAATTAAGGGATTCCTTGGTGGCCCTGAGTACCAGGGGCCATCGTAATGACGAGAAGGCTTAAGCGCTTTGTATCCTCCCTTTACCCAGCTCTGTCTCTGCAGGTCTAGCGGTTTTCATTTTCCATATTTTTGAGGGAATGTGTGTCATTGAATCTGTCATCTGGAGGTAAAGTAATAATCTTTTTTTTTTTTTATTGTAAGAGGCACATATATTACAACACAGAAGAGATATATTTGCTCTTTTGTTTGGAATGGGAAGAGACCGAGCAAGGAAGGATAAGGAGGAAAGTGTGTCCTTGTCTGTACTAATAAATACATCTTAAATGTTTTTGTAATTATTGGATTAAAGAATCTTCATACAGAAAATAAGCTTCCTTCATTTACCCCTGTGAGTTCATGGCAGATGATCTCACTCTTCTCTTGTATCTCTTCTTCTCCAATGATGGCTATTGATCTGGGTCATAGGGAGCAGAGGGGAATTGATTTAGAAACTCTAGCATGGTCAAAGGAGAGAGAGAATCCCACTAGACCTTCTGACTGGTGTTGTTTTGCTTCATATGGATCTCTCTCTCCATCAGGGGCCACTTACCATCTCACCACCACTGTCAAACATATTGTAGACAGACGAATGCTCTCTTTCATTAATTTGAAATAAGTTCATTTAAGGACTCAGACAGTAATGAATTGTGTCGTGTTAAATTAATTTCTTGCAATTCACAATGTACAAAATGTTAATTAAATTATTTAGCATGGATAGACATGTCTCCAGGCAAGTGTTTAACATGCTGTTGGAGGACCTTTAACAGCAAATATCCACTAGAGGGAGAGATTGGACTGCTTATTGAGAAATATATCTAACAATTTACATTCACATTCCTTGTGCAGATAGTATTTAGAACTGATTAAATCAGTCAGGAAACCTGGGGCCTCATGTATAAAAGACTGTGCAGCTTTCATACCAGAAGATGGCGTACGGCCAAAACTTGAAAAGTACCTACGCACAGAAATATTCACATGTATAAAACCGGGCGTACGCCAGGTCCTGGACACCTTTCCTTTATACATGACAATCAACGTGAAATTGAGCGCACGTGAACGAGCCAGCGACCCCGCCTTGCCTCCTCCCTTAAATTAATATGGCTATAAATGCGCCCCCGACATCATTCTTTTTCCAATCACAACGGGTAATCCCAATGCAGGTTGAGGTGCTGATCACGGAGGTGGAGGCGAGAAAAAAAATGTTCTGTTTGGAGGTTTGTCATCTCGGATAAACAATAAAAGAAAATGCCCAGAGTAGCAAATGGTGACTGGGCAGTGAATGCACCGAACCATAGCAGAAATAAATAAAAGGTCTAAGGTCGAAGTGGAAATCAAGAGAATAGTGGCAGTGCCACACCAGTTACCGAACAACATGCATCTCATTATCAGTCCAAATTACGCACAATAAGCAGTTTAACCCACTGATGTAATGACATTTAGTAGTAAGTGTTAGTAGGCTCAGTGAAACTGAGTCCAGCGTGAGGGAGGCTAGCGTCTCCACGGAAGGTGACAGTGCGCATGGATCTGTTGCGCCACGCATGGATGAAATAAAATAGTAAATAGGACTACAGTACCAGAAATATGTGCAGAATTAAGACAGTCAAAACGGCCCAGGGTTTGGTGGACCGGATCAGGTTCATTTCCTACACCTTGTTCACATAGCCTACAAATCATCCACGGGATCAATTAGCCTAACGCATCACATGAGTTTGCTCACCCAACACTGCGTTTGTTCCTGGGGAGATGGATCTGTGCATCCCGCCTCCTGTGCGCCATGGATGTCTGAGCCTCAGCAACTACAGACTCAGACACTATTGCATTTTTCCGTGCCAATCTTTTTGTTGCACAGTGAGTAGATATGTCATCTACGGGAAATATTTTCTAAGTGAGGTTAAGTAGCCTGCGAATTAAACAGTTAATAGTGTGAAAGATGTGAAACATTATCCACATAAATGATCAAACTTTTATGGAATATCAGTGGATATAATTATGTTTTTTTATAGACAACGTCACAGACGTATGCCAGTAAGTGAAGTGGAAACTATTTTGTAATGTTTGGTGAGTTTCGGCACTTTTCACGTAGAATTCGCCACGTTACAGAGTCAGAAAAGACTTTGTGGATGGTGTGCTCAAAAGTTTGCGTGACGGCCCTCACATTCTCACATCAAGTTAATTTTTATAAATCACACCGTGTGCAGGAAAACCAGCGTACGCAAGCTTTTCGTGCATACGCAATGTTTATACATGATGTAAGAAATGCTACGTAGCCTGACTGCATTAAGTAGTTTGGGGATTTTGGCTTCTGCTTGCTTTAGTTTAACCTGCAAGACTTCAGACAGTCTCAATACTACTGCCAAGGCCGCAGTTTGACATTTAATTTTGTATTGCTGTCCCTACTTTGCCAATGTCTATTGTGTTTTTTCACTCTTGCAATAACATTTTTCAGCCATGGTGGTTGAGTCAGTGTGAATTTTTGGTTTGTCTGATCTGTGTTGTACTTAAAAGCTCTCTGTGTTATTTTTATTTTAACGGAGGCATTTTTACTCAGGTACGATTTGATGGGTCACCTGGGTTATTTGACCTTTAAAGGCTCTTTATCTGAATATTAGTTATCACTACGCGCAACTTTGACAGTTATTGTGCACTAGCACTTATGTTTTTTTTCTGACCACACTAATCTTTCAATTTGTTTCAACAAATTGCTGCTTCCAAGTGTCAGAGAAAACTGTGCTGATGAAGTGCATCAGTTTGAGGACCATTGAGAAACAAAGACATACTGAGGGAGAAAAAAATAAAAATTTCTCTTGTAAGCATAAATATTTGAAACTGGTGGGGTACTGTATCCTAATATTTTTTTTACTTTTATTAATAGCATTCATCAGATGTTTGTTTGTGTGTGTGTGTATAGGCTCATTTATGACCTTTGACTTTTTAAACCAACGCTTTCTCCGGGAATTTTTTTTTCATACAGTTCTATTTTTTTATACACAAAATACAAATGAAAAGTTGCCTGGATGATGTTAAATTAGGAGGCAAATAGTGGCGGGTCAACAAACAAATTGCACATCATAGATAAATCATAATTGCTACTAAATCATTTTGCTATTAAAGTTATTATTTCCGGTTGGTTCACGTTTTTTTTTGTTTTATTTTGTGATGCTATTACTTTCGTTTTTCAGGGGTTACCTTTTTTTTTTAACAAAGGTGAATCAATTCTTCACTGTGACAGCCAGAAGGAATCAAGTAAAAAAAAAAAAAAAAAAAAAAAAAAAGAATCTATCTGCCCACTAGTGATGGCAAGTACTGGAAGCTCACTGTGGCAGGTCTGATTCATGTTTTGTGTTAGTTTTGGCATTGTTCCCTCTGAGGGGGAAACAGAACCTGTGTCAAAGTGTCACATTCAGGCAACACTTGTCTTGATCAAAGCTGGCACCCGCCTGGCCCAGATGGTTCAGACGCACACACACACACACACACACACACACACACACACACACACACACACACACAGTACATGTTCAGTGCATGTATAGTACATACAGTATAGTACAAAACATGAAAGTACACACGCATAGTATGCATACAAAGACAGCAGGCATGGACATTAGCACACGCTCCACCAAACACGCTCACGTGCAAGTAAAAATAGGCACTGACAGATATATACTGTATATGCCACATACATGTGAATACACATGCATAAACACACGTGAATACACGTGCATAAACACACTCACACACTAAAAGAGGAATACCTTTTGGAGGAAAAAAAAAAGGAAGCCTCTCCTCAGTGTTAATCCCCTTTGTTGTTATCAATGTTAATTGAAAGAATGAGCTCTATAATATGGTTCCCTGCTGGGTCATCACTTAGCCCAAGCATAGCCTGGCACGATTTATAAACACTTCCAGGAAAAACTGAATTACAGCCATTCTCTGAACTTTAACTTTTAGTAAGATGGTAACCCCCCTCACTTCTTGTGGGGGACAATGTTTATTTGAAGACACTGAACTGTTGAGCTGTGGGGCTTTTGTCTTTTGAGAAACGAGATTTTAGAGCAATAGATTGAGAAAAGGGTGAAACAAAGAAGAAACAGAGCGACTCACCTTTCTCTTGGATTGACCTATATTCTCATTGGCTCCAGGGTCAAGCAGAGTTCAGTGACCGTTTACACAGTGTTAGGTGAACCTTGAAATTATCCAAGGTCTGTCATTTTTGTAGGCATTACCCCCTCTCAGGTCTTGTGGGACATATGGCTGTGACTCCACCAGGCAATGCAAACATAGCCAAGGTCCAACTCCTACTTTTAAAATGTTTTCCAACTGATCTGAAAATGTTGATCTAATGCGAGAGATATACATTTATATACTAGTTTTCTCAATAATATGAGAGTGAAAAGATTGTTATAGTATGTAGTATGTTTTTCATTTTTGTGTTGATCTAAGGGAGCTCTCATACTTTGAGTCATGCAAAAACAAAAATAAAAGTGAAAGTAAAAACAATTAGACAATGTGACAATGTACAGTTTGTTTGTGAAAAGAGAAAAACATTTAGTGATAAGTAATTTGGGGATATAAGCAAAGATTGATAGTTTGGTTCCTCCAGTAAGTTTAGACAATTTCCATCGCTTATTTTAAATGTCAGACTTCCAAATCTGCCATATGATAGCACATAGACTCTTGTAGCTCTGTAAATGAGCTTGCCTAGCATGTGGTGATTGGTGTACAAAAGTGGAAGTGTAATTGTCTACATATCTCAAATTTTAATGACCTGAGAAAGATTGTGCTGATATCCGTTCTAAGGATTATGTTTCTGTGGATGCAGCTTTATGTGCATCCACAAGCAGTCTTATGTGGCTCCAGGGGGCTCTCAATGTAAGAACAACCCCTGACCAGCTGTTCACAGGATCTATAGCAAAAATGGAAGGCATCTTCCCTGCAATTTTCACCTCATGGACCAGGCATGTGTCACACACAGGGAGAACGGTGCAGGGAAATCCCCCATTCAGCTCAAATTGTTTTTTGGATTTATCCTGCTTCCTTAAGGGAGTTTAATATTACCAACACATTAACCTCCCCTGCCCACTGCGATGAACATAGTTTTGCTGCTAGGTGCTACAGATCCTGCCCTGGCAATACCCAATCACATTTACTGAAGAAATACCAGTTGTTGTAATGAAACACATGTTTAACTAAAGAGAAGTACACTTTGGAAAACTATAGGCTTCAAAAGCCAGCAACCACTGTAAACATCATTCAGTAATAATTCATTCATAGCATTTACTGCAAGTGTTTTCACCCTCTGGTGGCCAAATGGTGTACAGCTACAAGACTACATACTCTATAAGGTTATCACAAATAAACACACAGCAGAAAAAATGCAGCACAATATGCACACACAAAACTTAATACGTGAGTGATGATTGACTTGCCCTTACTTTGGCTCAAATATCAAAACCTCATCAATACCACATGATCAAGACTAGATTTAAATGCCAACGTGTAAATGTTTTAACAGATAAGTTTACAACAAGGCCATCTATCATGCATTATCACTAATCTGAAAATTGCACATGCAAATAATATGCATACACTGTGCACGCTTGCATGACATCTTAGCAGGTGCCGGTCATTCATCTTGTCATTCTTTTTTAAGTAAAGCAGCTCTAATTATCCTACAATCACAGAATATTTTCTCCTTTGAAAACAAAATTACAGCCTCCCCCCCTCTCTTTTGCAGTCATTATGGAATGCAGCCTTGGCTCTATGTGTGTGTGTGTGTGTGTGTGTGTGTGTGTGTGTGTGTGTGTTCTACACTGTATAACTAAGCACAGAAAGAGAGACTGTCAGTCTTCAAACATTTGGCACAGGCCCTAGATATGTTACCATCCTAATTAGGTTGATTGAAATGCACCCTTGGATTATCACGTAAAGGTTTCCATTCATTAGACAGACGTTTGTTGCAAAATGAAAAACATGAAATGTGGTTCTTCCATCCTAGTTTCCATTCAGTCTCTCTACAGAACTGGAGGTAGAGGAACTGTAGACTTCTTTCATTAGTTAACCCTTTTCGTAAAAAGAGGCAATGTAACTGCAGGGAAACCATCCATTAACAGGATACAATATAATGTAGCCCTACATTATTTTATTAAATAAAAGTTGCCGTACGTTGCCTGTGAGCTAATATTGACCCTAAAAAATGAATACCACTTATCTGCTTACAGTCTAGTTTTGACTGGTTTATTTTCTCACAGCAACAATAATAATAATACCACATTTACATCATGTGGAAGTTTGTTATTTTTTATTTCCATCATTTTTATCCATCTACAGTGTAGAAATTATCGTTAATGAATCATAGGTGTACAAGTGTGAAGAATATACAAACCTGGTGCCCCAAGACAACAGTAGCTCGCCATGCAAGGTAACCAAATCTTAATGTTTCAGTATCATTTACGTACATGGTATCAAGGTTTGCTCTTTTTTATTAGGTAAAACGAGAAGACAAGTTGCAAATGCTCAAACCTGCTTGTCAACAAGGAAATAGAGCGTAAAAACCTATTATTGTGCTGGATTTTACTGGAGCAAGCATGTTTGCTTGCCTGCCAAATGTGTGGAATCAAAATTTGGTGTAAAAATAGTGAAACTGTTTATGTTGGCTACCAACTGACCCTGAGGCCTGTATTGTCCTTGCTCACAGTGTTGATGCCAGGTCAGTCTTTATTATACTTGCAACATGTGCCGCTGGCTCAAAAAAAAAAAACCATTCTTCCACCAGAATATGGTGCTTCTTTATTTTACCCATTTCACAAAAACTTTGAAATTAAACTAAGCTCAGGAACTCCAATTATTTTGGCATTGATCAGTAGATGCGATTTCACCTCACTAACTACTAGGGGTGGAACGGTACACTGAAGTCACGGTTCGGTTCATAGCCTACCTCGGTTCAGACATCACGGTTCGGTGCAATGGAGGGAAAAGCATAACAAAAATGCAGAAGGAAATTTTTTTTACTGTGCATGTCTCAGGCTGTACCACCTAGTGTCATCCAGTCTCTCTCCCCTGAGCTAGCTGCAACAGCCTGAAGCGTATAAAGTAAGATGTAAACAGTAAACAATAAGTAGGCTACCCCATGTCATCTCCAGACTCCATCTGGAACTTGTAAACAAAATAAGACAATCAGCAATAGTGTGATATGGGAGATAAGCGCTGCTCTCATATGTGAATGCACAGAGCAGGGGTGTTAAAACAGCAGTTTTTGGCGTTAGCTTCACACGCTAACAGCGGAGCTAGCAGCAAACAGCGAAGCTAACGGCGGAGCTAAAAGCGGAGCAAACAGCGGAGCAAACAGCGAAGCAAATGGACCTGGAAGCCATTTGTGGTCGAGGCAAGAAGGGATACAGCTACAGTACATCTGTGTTTGGTTGTATATGGGACTAGTTTGCTTCGTGTGGACTCACTGGACCGACTCGACATGTAGGCGGAGCTTGGGAGCTTTAGAGCAAAGCCCGTCTACGGAAAGCCGTTCCACTCCCTATTAAGCCCCATTGTACCTACTTTGGTTGCAGTTCCACCAGAGTTCCACTGGGGGTGATCACGGTCCATTGCAAAATGAATGGGACCCTATGGAGCTAGACGGCTAAATTTGTCTCTTTCGCCTGATTGTCGATGAGAAATCTTAGATTTGATTGTAGTTTTTGCAAGTTCAACATGGATTATAGGTCAAAAGTTGAATGAACGAGTACTTATGCCCTTTCGATTTGTTACAGGTTGAGTCGTTGTTGCCCATAACACGCTAGCATTCTGCTAATGAATGCTGATTGGTCAGTGAAGGACAGATTACGATCGGAGATCCCGCTTGACGGCATCCGAAGCAGAACCAGAATGCCAGAGTGAATATTTCGGCGTGGTCTTTAAAACATTAGCAAACCTCTCTCTAGCACGTGTATTAACAGGGAGAGTCTAACCTGTCAGCTGTGTTGTCGATGCCTCGAGAGAAAAAAGGAAGCGACTCAGAGCTTGCCGTAAAGCAGAATCTCTGGCCGTATATGTGTATGACGTCATTGACATTTTAAAAGGCTTTTTAGAACAAAAAAGCCACTTTAAAAAAATCTAACACCCAGCAGTGTGTATTATCTTAGCCTCCTCTTTCAAATGCAACATTCAAATTACTAGACAAAAAAATTATATCCTGAGAAAAGTGGATTTTGAGGGGTATGCTCCATAGAGTCCCATTCATTCTGCACTGGCCTGTGAGCGCCCTCTATATGGAACTCTGGTGGAACTGCAACCAGTTCAGAAGCCGGAAGTAACGAGAGAGTGGAACTTATTCCCTTATTAGAAATTCTTTGTTTAGAGCTAAGGCGTGGCTACAGATTAGGTGTCCCTAAGAAACGCGTATGTAACAGTAGTTCCACATTACATTAATTCATTTGCACATAAGTTTTATTTATTTTTATACCGTGTATTCTCCGTGTAAATTCATGTACCGAACCGAGACGCCCGTACCGTTTCGGTTCAATACGAATACATGTACCGTTCCACCCCTACTAACTACTATTGATTTTCAGTGAGTTTATGTTCAACTAAACACTGTGGATACTCTTTTTGCAACAATACTGAGGCACATAATCCCTGGTGTATCCAAATTGAAGAGGTATTCTAAACAACCTTGTTTCAAATAGTGAAGTACAAAGCCTTGACTATTGGTGAATGACTCAATTAAACAGTGCAAGCGTTTACGTCAGACACCCTTCCCTGATTTGTAATCAGCTTAGTCTAATGATGTTTTTAATAATGACTAATGAACTGTAACAGCTCTGCAAGTCACTGATTGAGTGGGCATTTTTTTACAGTGGAGGGTAAAGGGTGGGTACCTAAACAATGTAAAAGTGATTGACGAGATGTTTGGAATACCATTTGAGCCTAGTTGGTTTTCAGCATCTCTCCGTTTCTTTGTTTTATACTCTTCTTTTTCTTTCCCTCTCTGGGTCACTAAATAACTTTCCATGGGAATTCCCCGATTCCCCTTCCGGTCACACAATAGCATGCCACCACTAGGACATCCACTCATATACTCTCACTCAAACATGAATAAATCTAACACTTTTCTCCCATCATCCCTCTCTCACAGGGCCACTTCCCACAGTACCTGCCAGTCATAGAGGAGCCTTTGCTGTGACAATGCCAGCCTTTGTCTGATAGATGAGGTTTGTGGGTATTCATTAAATCTAGCACAAGTGAGCACTTCCAGTGGCTGCCCATAGAAATAGACTGGAAAGTGTGGTTGTGTGAGCCCGCGCAGTGGTCACCTGGAGGCAACGGTGTGGAATTAGGAGAAAAATGTCATGCGTCTTACGAGGACAGATTGGGCTAAAAGAGGGAATGTCGGAGCATGTAGAGTAGCTCTGATATAGGTGGTTTATGATGTGATAAATATCCAACAGTCTAAAAAGACTTGTTTCTTGGACAAACCAAAGTTTTTTTTTTAAGTGGGTGCATAAAAAACGTTTCTGTACTTTTCGTCACAGGCATCTCATGCATAGTAACGGTAACAGCAATAGTGATGTTCAAAGTTTGAAAAGTTTGAACATTAAGTGCAGCAGGGAAATGTAAAGCACAAGCACCATGCAACACCCAACGTTGTGTTGCCGCAAAGTTTGGGTTGATTGTGACTCTGCAGCCCAGTCTCATGGCAGTTCGTGAAATGGTCACGTTATTGAATCTATTTATTTGTGTACTGAACACGTTAGTGTCGTTATTTTTTTATTACAAATTTTAAAGTAATTTCAATGGGAAGCATATTTCCTGATCAAAGAACGATTACGGTAGCAAGTAGTATTGATAAGGCAAAAATCTGCGCATTGGTCGGGGTGGTGGATGGGTCAAACAACACAGGACTTTCACCCCGGAGACTGGGGATCGCGTGTCGCAGTTCCTTTCCGCATTATTCTCTTCCTAACCACAACCGTCCCGTTGTTGTCGGCGTGTGGCGTTTCATGTCCCCGTTGTTGCGTGCCACAGAGACCTCGGATCGTGTCCCTGCACCCGGGGATCGCGTCCCGCGTGTGGCGGTTCGTCCCGTTGTTGTTGCCGGCGTGTGGCGTTTCATTTCCCCGTTGTGGCGTTTCATTTCCCCGTTGTTGCGTCCCCCAGAGCAGCCCAGTGTCATGGCAGTTCGTGAAATGGTCACGTTCGAAAATCGTAACCTGTAAACAAAAACGAGAAAATCGTGACCTGTACACGAATCAATAAATCAAAATAACGTGACCATTTCACGAACTGGCGTGAGACCGGGTTGGACTCTGCCACGGATCACATGTAGATAAGCCATAGAAAAAAAACATTGAATTTAAAATCTCACAGAGGCTAAATGCCCATTATGTATGTAAACAGGTAGTAAAGCATAAATATATACAGTAAATAAACCCCCAGTAAATATAAGATTATCCACTGCAGCAGTCCTGTGTAAGATGTTGACTTTGGCCAGCAGGGGGCGTAGTTCCACTTTCTCTTAGGGCAGTGTGCATGCTGAGAGGTCAGTGGCTGAGGGAAAATACAGAAGGAAAAAAGCCCCTTTCTCACTGGACAAAAACACACTAACACCAACTAACATCTGGCTCTTGTCTTTAGTGGGAAAGGGTACAATCAGCATTCATTCCTGGGACAAATTACTCTGCTCTCTCTCACTTGCTCCACCACACACACACACAGGCTCTGCTATTCTTTAAAAGAGATTCACTACTCTTACAACACAGGGTAGAAAGCAGCATGGAGACCAGTGAAAATGTTAGTGGTTATTCAGTCTCTTTCAAACTCGGTACTGACTGAATTTGAAATGATGTTGGAGCGCTGCTTGCACAGAGACGGACAGATTTTGTGGCTGACATGACAGAGTCATAGCAGAAAATTAGCGTGTCCACTCGGGTGTCATGTTTCCGTCACTGCCGATTGGAGCTGGAGCCGATAAATACCTGCGACTGAATTCAGAGCGAGCGATCGGAGTGGAGGACAGTTTAAGTTAAGTAGCAAAGATATCAAGTAGTGTTGTGCATTGTATTGGAAAGCTGTAGCAATAAAATTTAACACCTGTTTTCCAGCGTGTTCTTGATGTCAAACGTGACACACCAGCAAAAAAACAAAAAACAAAGGCATACTTGTCTACTGGCAATGGAAAAAGGAGTCTAGTGCTTATTTTTAGCGGGTTTACCCACATTGTATACACGCTATTTTGCTAGTAATGGCTGCTGTTGCCGATGCTTCTGGAGTGAGTTTGTCCTGGATTCCTTTTTATTTTACTTTTATTTTATAGATAAGAAACCCATAGCAAAAAAATAGCTAAATAGCATTTGAAGTCTTGTGTGGGATTTATCCCGGCTTCACATATACGATTTTTTGACTGAAGCCAGGTCTCACATTCCAAGTGTAATCTGCGCTTTGACAAAAACATATGAAAAAGGATTGAAAAAGTACAGACACAGGGTAGCATATTGCAAGACTAGTCTGTCAGTGGGTAAACATGATTTGCTCAAAAATCCTAATAGTATCATAATAGAATGCAATGACAGAGTAGTAGTAAAAAGGTTAGAAGTGAAATTACTGAATTTACACTAAGCACAGTGGAAAAACAGATGTGAAATGTCTGTTGATGCCATCTGATAAATAAATAACAGGCGGCTGCAGCTTTACCCCCCTAAGATCTTGGTTAAAAGGGATATGGGTGTCTGGCTGGTGTACAAATCACCCACTGTTCCATAGCCACCAATCATCTCTTAAAACACCTGAAATTATTATCTATGGTTTTGCATTAACTCGACATCTTACACATCTTGGAGAGAAATCTCCATGCCTGATAAATCAAAATCCTGAGCATCAACAGGAACAAGGAGAACTTGAGAAAGCACCTGTTAAGACAAAGGATTCCTTTTGATAACAGTCAAGTGGCTTTAGTCGTCACAACAGGTGTCTTTGTCCGAACCTTTTCACGTGGCTCTGTTCTTTTTCCAAATAGCAAAAAAAATGTAATGGGCAAATTCAGACACTTGCTAAAAACAACTGGTGAGAAAATGAACATCATTTGGTAAGTGAAGTGTGACTCAAGTGTGTAATACATCACAGGGAAACCCATTCATTTCTCAGTAAATCAGTCAAACTGATGTCCGTATCAAATCTACAACCCACAATTCAGGATGGAAGAAAAGCCACTTTGTAGTGACAACTGCGCTCTTGAAATAAAGACTGACATAATACAGGATGCTTCAGGAAAAAGGGAAATAATGGTAAATCAATGATCTCACAGCTCTATTTTCTCATTATGTCAAATCATGGGCATAGTAAGTAAAATTGGGACATAAATGCAATAGCCTTTTACCCCTTGGCTTTTGCAGTTCGTGGCACAAAATGGATTATGCTTATCCACGTAGAATATTGGTCACATAACAGACAGAATATCTGCCAAAGTATGTCACACTGTTGCTGTGAGTATGAAACACAAAAATATTTGTATATAAACATGCAGTAATTATTTGGAGATCGAAGGCTTGCAACTTGTAAAATTCCTATAGGTACTTACATGGCGATAGGTTGTGCTGCGCAGATTCAGCTAATAGCCAGCCTCTTTCTTTGTGGAAACTCATTTGTTAGGGTCATAACATGGCAACTGTATATTTTTATAATCAGTATCGCATAACAGTATATAGTATGGGTATGTAAGTCAAAAAGAGCATCAACAGAAATTAGTACATCAGTTCTTTGTTGATTTGCCGTTAGCTTGGTCTACATTCTGCATAGTTATATGGTCATGACAAACTAATATGACTCCAAATTGGACTGGATGAGCGCTAACGTGCCTTTGCTGCCACGTAGTCAGGGCAGCTGCTACCAAGGGAGGCTGTCTCCAATGAAAGGGATTAGTGAAAACCAGTTGTCAGTGGATAAATGAGAGCCATGGGAGCAAAAGGGTCTCCCTGTAACTGAAAAACCCACACATACACACATTTTAAACAGAAGCATGTAATTTTACAAGAGACCACGTACAAACCGTTTTTTAATGTAGAACAGTGCTCTAAGTCCACATATGGGCTTACTATTTGTTTGTTTTTTTAAATCAAACTTGACATTCCGTCTTACTTTTAGGCCCAATGCTGGGACAAATGTAAAAAAAGTCACAGGGTGTTTCTCAATCTCAAGAATGCAAAGAACGGACTTGTGTTCTTGGGGAGAACGTTCTTGCTGGTTGTTCTTGGAAGAATGAACCCGCAAGTTCACAAGCACAGAAAACGCTGTTAACAGTTTGAGACGATGCGTTCTTCCTGTTATTGCTCAACACCCCCAGCACAGAGGCTAGCTGCAGTGCTCCAAAATAACAGCTAGAAATAAAAACCACAACAATATAACCACTTTATATTTAAATAAGCTCCGGACAACAAAACCTCATAATGCTACAACTATTGCAATAATATTGAAAAATAAAACTAATTGAGCTTTAATTTTATTGTTTATGGTTTAGCTCAAACACCCCTTAATTATTCAAAAGAGTGGAATGCGATCTCTACTATTATTAGTATATAAGTTTAAGTCAGTTTAAATTAAAAAATAAGTAGGCATATGCACTGGTGTGTCCTATGTGTTCCTATTAGTGTTATGTGGAATTATCATTTCTATATTATTGTAGTGCACTGTATATGCCTAGGGACAACAGATGGAAATTAGCAATTAAAATTATAAAAGGTTGGTGTCTCCCCTTTAGTCTACATAACATGTCATAGCATGTTACCACTTTATGTACAACTGTTCTATTTCATATAGGCTTCGCCCTCTAACCCACGCTATTGGGTTTATCCCTTCGCGCATGCGCAGTCGTGAAGATTTTCTTTCCCGCCCTTGCGTACCGCTTGGGCTTCAACTACATCCGCAAATACTGTATATAAACAGAACGGACCCGTTGCTCTGCTCCCACTTTTTCTTCAAGCTAGCAGTATGAAGACAAGCTCGACTTCCAGCGGTGTTCACCTCTGCCCCACCTGCTGGACTGGCTGCATCCTGCCGCCGGACCTCCATCCCCGCTGTGAGACCTGCCTTGGCGCCGCTTACGCCTCTTGCCAGTTCTGCATCCGCCTGCCATCTAAAGAGCTTAACCGGCGGGCGGAAGCTTTCTGGAGTGTCAGGCTCTCACCCCCGACGCCTCCTGCCAGTTCTGCATCCGCCTGCCATCTAAAGAGCTTATCGGCGGGCGGAAGCTTTTCTGGAGTGTCAGGCTAGCGGGGAAGGGGATGGCAGCTGGGCAGACAGACGGCAATCCGTCAACACCCTGGATCTGCCGGAGGAAGGCTTTATCGAGCACGAGTCCGATGGCTCGATTCTCTTGGATAATGCCTCCGTCACCGGCTGTCCCTTCTCCCCCCTGGGAGAACTGGAACTCGAAACGGGGGATCAATGCCCTCCCATTGCGGCTCTCCCCATCTGTGTGGATGGGCCAAGGGCACTGCTCCGGCGGTCTTCCCCTCTGCCTCAGGCGGCTCCACCCTCTCTTTTTGGATCTGCCGGAGATCATCAAAAGGCGGCAGACCAGAGAGGCATAGCGCTCCCAGCTGAGCTTCCAGCCCCCGCTCGCGGCCTCTTGAGCGGGGATGTTTACACTCAGGAGCCGCCCTCCTCACGGGCCCCACTCTGGCCGCGCTTCACGGAGCTTCGGCCGTTTGTGGAAGAGGCGCTCTCCCAGCCCGGGAAACTGAAGGCTCCCGTCTTTCGCTACGCCCCTTTTACCCGGGTTCAAGGCGACACAGAATCGGGCTTCCCTTCTGTCCCCCCTCTGGAGCAGAGCCTGGCGTCCATCCTGCTTCCGAAGGCCACTTTTTTCGGCCACCGGGAGCCTACGCCTCCTTCGCCCCATGGATCAGGTATGTGCTCAGGTCACTGACCGGTCACACCAGTGTGTGGCCCAGGGTCTCGTGGCACAGAACAATATAGCTTTGCTAGCCTCCGCCGTCTCCGCCATGGCCATTGCCTACTCCGGGAGCTCTTCCTCCGGAGCTAGCCACGGAGATTGGCAAAGCTATGACCGCAATCCTCACCCTGACCATGGCGTCCACGGTGGCGTTGTCCAGAGTCATGGCGTGGTAGACTGTGGAGCCAGCGAAACATCTGGCTCCACATGACACAGCTACCCACTGATATCAGACGCAAGCTTCTGTACGGCCCCATAGCTCCTGATGGACTATTTGGGCCCCGCCTACAGACAGCCACGTCCCATTTGTACCAAGCGGAACGATTTCGAATGCTCTGCTCTTGGAAGGCGGCTCCTCCACAGCAGCGCCGTCGCCATGACAACCGCCATGAAAGGAAGCGCGCCACAGCCTTTGCTGCGGCTGCGTTTTCCCAGGCTTCGAGCTCCGCCCGCCCCCCCCCTCC